>NC_067479.1:54116071-54308571 GCF_947179515.1 Apodemus sylvaticus | reverse complement strand
ATATTCTCATGGTTCTGTTTGTTACATAGAGGCCACACATACACATTATTAAAATAAAATGTATCAGATTCCTGTCATCACATAACTTCCTTTGTGTCTTGGACTACTATATGGTTTTTATTTTACCACTGTATAAATAACTTATTATTTAAGGTTTTATTTTAGTTAACATTTATTGATTTAATCTGATTAATTTTTAGAATGAATTTGTTTAAAATGGTGTTGCTTACACTCCTCATTTATATAGAGCTTCTCATTTAATCACATGTTGGGATACTGGAGACTGAGCACAGGGCCTCCTGCATGCTGACATGGGGGATGGGGGGGTTGTTCCAACACTGAGTGACATTCCAGCCCTCAGATCTTAAAGTAGTAACTCCTTTTTAAAAATTTTTTTTTTTCCTGTGCATGAGTATTTTGCCTTCTTGTATGTCTATACACTAAGTGCATGCAGTGCCTGCAGAGTCAGACATAGGTGTTGGATATCCTGAGACTAAAGTTACAGACAGTACTGAGGTGCCATGTGGGTACTGACAATCAAACCTCGGTCCTCTGAAAGAACAGGAAGTATTCCTAACCACTAAGCCATCTTTCCAGCACACCCACTGAGGTGCAAAGATCAAAGGCATGTACTACCTCATCCAGCAAATTAATAACCCTTTTATACAGACTTCCCTTTACAACTCTTTTTCACTAAGGTATAATCTACATATCACAACATCCTAAAAATAAGTTGACAGTATATTTTACTTATTTATTAAAGATCTATTTATTTATTTTTATGTGTATAAGTGCTGGCCTGCATATATGCAAATATATCACATTCGTGCCTGATGAAGAGGCTGAATTTGGAGTTGTGAGTATTTGCAAACCATTCCATGTGGGTACTGGGAATTAATCCTGGGTCCACTGCAGGAATAGACATGCTCTTAACCACCGAGCCACCTCTCCAGCCCCAGTATATTTATTTTGAATATTGTAATTCTCTTGAAATTCTTCTTGGAAACAAGAGTTATAATAGGTGAATAGGTTGTCAGAAGGTAACTGAAAGACAGCAAGACTAGAAATTAGGAGATAAAATGCCTGAAATGTTGCAGTGAAAATGAAGAAGCAAAACAAAGCCAGGCGGTGGTGGTGCACACCTTTAATCCCAGCACTTGGGAGGCAGAGGCAGGTGGATTTCTGAGTTCGAGGCCAGCCTGGTCTACAGAGTGAGTTCCAGGACAGCCAGGGCTACACAGAGAAACCCTGTCTCGTCTCGAAAAACCAAAAAAAAAAAAAAAAAAAAAAGAAAGAAAGAAAAGAAAAGAAAGAAAGAAAAAGAAAAAAAGAAAAAAAAAAGAAAGCACAGAGGAGGGCTAGAGAGATGGCTCAGTAGTTAAGAGCACTGACTGCTCTTCAGAAGGTCCTGAGTTCAGTTCCCAGCAACCATATGGTGGCTCACAACCATCTATAGTGAGATTTGGTGCCCTCTTCTGACCTTAGGTGCATATGCAAGCAAAAGACTATACACATAATAAATCTTTTTAAAAAAAATGTCAATAAGGAAACGTAAAAGAAGATCACTCAAATTTTCTATTTTTCCTAAAATAACTATTAACAGAAAAGTTTCTCCATTGAGAAGAAAATGTTATTAAGTATTCCTTTGTTCATTACTGCACTCAAAGTTCCTATCTTCCAAGAGAAACACGTATGCATCTGCTTTTCACACCAAAACCAATGCAAAGAAATTCAGACCCTCAATCTTTACTGCCTATAATACTATAATCATAATCATAATGATATAATATAATATAATCATAGATGAATTCCTAATCAAAACAATAAAAAGATTACAATTCAGCATCAAAAGTTGGTGAGCATTAGAGTAATCCAAACTTAAAAAGTACAGAACACATGACTACATGTTAATACTTAAGCTAAGGGTTCTACAGAGAAACTTGCTCCTGATGCCCTCACTGACTCCAAAGTTAGAGATGAAAGTAAGATCTGAAATACATCTCAACACACAGCCAACATGTGAAAGAAGCTGAAGGAACAGACGGAGGAAATGAGAATAAAAATCATGGCCCTAAACTTAGGCAAGTAGTAGAACTGTGATTCTCTGCTGTAAGTTCTTTTAATTAATTTAGAAGGGGAAAAAACCCGTTTTACAAAGTACACTTTCCCATTATGTTTATATTAAGCTGTAGGCAAAAAGATTGATACTGCAGTAAAAAGCAAAAGTTTTGGGGTACTGTTCACACTGAGCTATAATCCTCCAGGCAAAAAATAAGCATACTTAATGCAGTCTTTGATGTATTAAATATTGAAATAGGTCTAGGAAATTAGTTTTAAAGAAAAATGTTAGAACATTATTTATCAAAAACTAAGGAGATCCAGGATTAAAGCTACTCACAATCATGCCAATTAAGTTAAATGTTGAAGAGCAATTAAGAAAACAACCAGATACTAACAGCAGCAGGGCTGCCTGCCTCAAAGCCTTTATATAAACTCTTGAGGTTCTGCTTTCAGTCATTAAACAGTTCTTTAAAGTTTCCACTCATATCGCTAAGGATGTCAATTTATAAATATACCCCATCTGCATTTTATTTCCTTAAAGATGGCAATATCCCAACTACAAGAGCAATAGGAGAGAACCTGCCTTATGCTGATATGTTTCTGTCTTTCTCTTAGTTATTACTAACTAAAAGCAAAACAAACTACTTTGGAGAAGTCAGAATCCCTGGAAAGCATTTTGGCATAAAAAGAGTTAATGCCCAACTCAGCTGGACTGCCAGTGACCATTTGCAAGCCTCCTAGGTACATTCCTAGCAGACACATTATCAGATTAAAGGAACTGCAAACAACTGGGTTGAAGCCTTCCTTTGTGCAAACCCAGCCTCTTCTTCCTGTGATGTCATATTACAAATCTGGGAAGCCTTTCTTGCTCACTTCAGAGACAGCCCATCTCACAATACAGCTGGCAGCCTCGGAAAGGCCTCCGTTCAGCAAGAGCTAACATGCTTAGGAATTTATCTGGGATCCTTTAAAAGACTGCCTATCGCCATCTGGAATCAATGTAGAAATACGAAGTCTGAAAATAAAAAGGAGGAAATATCCGAGGACATCGGATGGACGGCGAATGTTTAAAGACTGAAGCAAGATTGGTAACTTACTTACGGCTAAACATTCTTAATGTAAAGACATTTTAGTTTTGGAATATTCACCTTGACGGCTGAACTACAAGTCTATGTTGAGGACTGGTCGTGCTTCATTTGTAAGTTTTTCCTTCCGCTTGCAGCTTTATGGGTTGGCTTCCTTGACTGCATTTTCTGTCAGTTAACTAAACTCCGGACTCATGGATTTTCTAAACCAGAAAATCAGACTATTTTCCTGAATAATCTACTAGAAACTTTTAAGGAACACATTTCATGTTTCCTTTGAAGAATTCAGAGAAGAAAGCATTTGTAAGAATTGGAAAAGAAACGAATAATTTGAAAATAAATTGGCTGTTGCTGTGACCACATCTGCATACCAGAGGCGATCTGCAGACAAAAGGACTCCCGTGAGCCGAGCCTCGCTGCCTGACAATGGTAAGCCCCAACGGCTCCCACTGCTCCTATGATGACTCCTTTAAGTACACTTTGTATGGGTGCATGTTCAGCATGGTGTTTGTGCTTGGGCTGATATCCAACTGTGTTGCCATATACATTTTCATCTGTGCCCTCAAAGTGAGAAATGAAACTACAACGTACATGGTTAACCTGGCAATGTCAGATTTACTGTTCGTCTTTACTTTGCCATTTCGGATTTTTTACTTTGCAACACGGAACTGGCCCTTTGGAGATCTGCTCTGTAAGATTTCAGTAATGCTGTTTTACACCAATATGTATGGAAGCATTCTGTTCCTAACCTGTATCAGTGTAGATCGATTTCTGGCGATTGTCTACCCATTTAAGTCCAAGACTTTAAGAACTAAACGAAATGCAAAGATTGTTTGCATTGCTGTGTGGTTCACCGTGCTGGGAGGAAGTGCGCCTGCAGTTTTCTTTCAGTCCACCCACTCTCAGGGTAACAGTACCTCAGAAGCCTGCTTTGAGAACTTTCCAGCAGCCACATGGAAAACTTATCTCTCCAGGATTGTCATTTTCATTGAAATAGTGGGGTTTTTTATCCCCCTCATTTTGAACGTAACTTGTTCTAGTATGGTGCTAAGAACTTTAAATAAACCTGTTACATTAAGTAGAAGCAAAATGAACAAAACTAAGGTTTTAAAAATGATTTTTGTCCACTTGGTCATCTTCTGTTTCTGCTTTGTGCCCTACAACATCAACCTCATTTTGTACTCGCTCATGAGGACACAGACCTTTGTTAACTGCTCTGTGGTGGCCGCAGTGAGGACCATGTACCCGATCACTCTCTGCATCGCTGTTTCCAACTGTTGCTTTGACCCCATTGTTTACTACTTCACTTCAGATACAATTCAGAACTCAATAAAGATGAAAAACTGGTCTGTTAGAAGAAGTGACTCCAGGTTCTCTGAAGTTCAGGGTACCGAGAATTTTATCCAACATAACCTACAGACCTTAAAAAGTAAGATATTTGATAATGAATCTGCAATATAAACTGCCTGGCTAAGACACTGGGACTGCTCCATGTTCAACTGTGAAAACTGTGCTCTTGGGAACTCTCTCTCCAGCTCCAAAAGGAAATTAACATATGGACGGTTACATGTTTTTAAAGGAAGTTTGTGTCTGATGTGTTAAAACATTAAAATATATTCTATTCTTGTATGCACTCAATTTTACTTTTTTAAACCACTTTAACGTGTTCTTTCCTCATTAAAAAAAATCCATAGAATTAAGGTCTAAAAATAATGATTTAAATAATGCATTATCTGTACTTTTAAAATTTTGTATTTCACAAGATGAAATACTTCTATTTGAATTTAGATTAAAAGTACTTACACTTTTTAGATTAAAGATTTTAGATTAAAAGTGCTTATACTTTACTCATACTCTTAAACAATGAAGTAAACCAATTTGAAATAGTCAAATATTTTTAGAGGATTTCCTCCAAGAGACTACTGCAGATTCCTATATAAATAGCACATACAGGACATTTTATCTTTGTAGGCAATTCATTAAAAAAGGTGTCTAACTATACAGTGTATTTTGAAATTACTATTTTGTTTTATATTCTGGCTGCAACACCCAATTTTAAAATGATATATAGTATAAAAATTTAAAGTCATGAAACTAATAAAATGCTATCTTGGTAGGTAAATTATTTTAAAAAGCAAAAAGTTGCCAGGTGTTTATTTTGAAAGTACAACAAAAAATTTGTATTTTCAATAATGTTGGTCTAGAAATTACCAGGACAGTGAAGTGCATGAGTTTTTAGAATCTGATACATAACCAAGATATTTTTTTACTTCTTTTCCTCTCTCACTTTAGGTCAACTACAAAGTGACTGAAAATGTTATTTCAAGTTGAAAAAAAAACTGTTAAAATGTCAAATGTATTAAGTTAAGGACATAGTTCTTTACATAGAGAGCAACAAACCTAGACGAACAAACAACTAAGCACAATTATATTTTCATGATACAAAACAGACAAAGGCATGGCTTTAGGGCAGAGAAAAGTACCAGCTACATCAAAACTTGTGCCAACGTACCCTTTCCTAATTCAAGGCATTTTCTGAAGTTTTAATTTCAGAAAAATGATATAAAGTTGAATTCTGAGTTAGCCTATATGGTAAAACATGTTAATATTCCAAGTTTGAATATAGTATGAACACATACTTTTATAATACATAAATTTACTTTTTTCTGAGTTTGGAATGCAATGATTTTTGACAAATCACAGTCATTTTCTATCTTAGATAAGTCCTTTGTAATAAGTAGCACATACATGGACATTTTCTTTAAACACCCATGGTTTTTTATAGGTAAAACTAAAGGGAAATAAACCTTTAACAAAAAAAAAAAAAACAAACTAATGAAAATAAGCATATCCTAAGAGAAGTATGTATATGTTACATGTTATATATATATATATATACATGTATATATATATATATAAAAAATACATATATATATATATATACACACTGTGCACACATACACGTATACACCCACATACACACATATATACATACACACACAAACACACTGTGAAGTTTACTTCAGTTGCCCTATAGGTTCCTGTACTTGATATAACCCCAAAAGAATGAAATGCATTTAGCAGTCTTGGATATACACTGTTGAACTGAAAAGCAGCCAGCAGTCTCCGGATCAAGAGGAAAGGATGAGGGAGTTCTGCACATCTCCGAACTTTGCATGCTCATGGGTCATAAGAAACCCTAAGGGGGATCTCAAAGCATGCATCTTAAAATACTAGAAAGTCATCAAATAACTGCTAGTACTAGACTCAGTGGAGAAGTTCTTATTGTCCTTGTCTGAACAACATACATGAGTCAAAAGTTTTGTAAAATTCTTATATGTTTTTGGTTTTTCAGGACAGGGTTTCTTTGTGTAGTCTCTGCTACCATGGAACTTGCTCTGTAGATCAGGCTGTCTTTGAACTCAAGAGTTCTACCTGCCTCTGCCTCCTGAGTGCTGGGATTAAAGGCATGTGCCACTACTGGGCAACCTTTATAAGATTCTTAACAAAGTGTCATAATAGATTAAAAAGTTGTAATTTTCTCACCTGGATCAAATACTTAGGGCAGGTGATGTAGCCCTGGAGTACAAGGATTACCTCTATGCGGAAGGCCCTGGGTTCAATACCCAACACTACCGAAAGACATTGAAAATACTAAGTAAACCTTACCCATCTAGATAAAAAAGTATCACAACAAAATTTGCATTATTTTCCTTTGTGAGTGATGAAATGTGAGGTAAATTATATATTTTAGGGTTTTCTATTTCCCCTTTACTCAAAAACATATATGAAAACAGACTCTAACTTTTTAATACTTTAAAATGACAGTATCAATCCTGCCATTCCTGTCCCTCCACAGTTTTTAACATCTTCATAAAGTGACAGATGATAGAAGCCATCTTCTTACACTGCCTTTTTCAAAGAACAGGAAGATCAGAGTATTGTCTGTTTTGTTTGTTTGTTTGTTTGTTTTAGAGACAGGGTTTCTCTGTGTTGCCCTGGCTGTCCTGGAACTCACTCTGTAGATCAGGCTGGCCTTGAACTCAGAAATCTGCCTGCCTCTGCCTCCTAATTGCTGGGATTAAAGGCGTGTGCCACCACTGCCAGCTTTTGTTTTGTTTGTTTGTTTGTTTTTCAGAGTATTATCATGGAAGATAGCTTTATGGCATCCTAAAAACTGGCTCCAAACTTAATATATATGTTGTTCATTGTCTTTCCACAGGAAAATAAAGAAAATCAACTACTATTGAGATCTGAGCAAGGCTTAATATTTACATTCAAAATAGTAACAATAAATTTGAAGTATAAATCCTAATTATAAGTATTGATCATTAAAGAAATTGGCCACTCAGCTGGGAAATAGAAAATAGAACAGAGTTCGTACTTCAAATGCAGAAAAACTAATATGTGGATGAAACAGCTACAGAAAATCCTTTGGTTATATGCGGTGGAACCCCAATACACTTTATCTCTTGACACTTATTAAATCGTTAATGCCTAGAAGAATCTTTGCTACTTTCTCAGCAACCAAACTTCTTTAATGCTCACAGGGCATCCAACTCCAGATGGAAGGAAGATAAGACCCACTATGTTTCACTATAAACTAGTTCTTCATTGGAAACCATGTTATAAAAAGTACTTAGATGAGGACAACATTTCAAAGAAATCCTAAAATAACCTGTTTTTAAAAAGTTCTTTTGAACTAGCCTGAAAACTGAATTATCCACCGCTAACAGGACTTCTAGAATGTTCAAAATTCCAAAGGAATAATCAAGAAACGTGTGGGTACAGAACATATTTAAATTGACAGTTACTTGATGATTGACAATATGGCTCAACAACTTATACTTATTCATACAAGTGTGAACTCTCATTTCTATTTTATCTTACCAGTATTTCTTACTCATCTGCTATTTTTCAAAGATAGATTTTTAGTATTGTTAAGTGTGTGTATGTGTGTGTGTGTGCATGTGTGTTTTAGATCCCCTAAAGCTGCAGAGTTATAGGTAATTCTAAGCACCCAACATGGAAACTGTAAACTGACCTTGGGTTCTCCGGAAAGGCAGTGTGTTCTCTTGACCTTCTTTCTGGGCCCTAACTTTTTTTTTTTTTTTTTTAATAAAAGAAAAATTACCACAAGAGACCAACTGTTAAAAAAAATAGGTTAATTCCAGAAAAACTCCCCCACCTCACCTATTTGCTTAAGTAGACCTCAGAAGATGGAAAAATCTTCCATGCTCTTGGATTGGCAGGATTAATATGGTAAAAATGGCCATTCTGCCAAAAGCAATATACAGATTCAATGCAATCCCTATCAAAATCCCAACTCAATTCTTTATAGAGTTAGAAAGAGCAATTCTCAAATTCATCTGGAATAACAAAAAAACCAGGATAGCTAAAACTATCCTCAACAGTAAAAGAATTTCTGGGGGAATCAGTATCCCTGACCTCAAGCAGTACTACAGAGCAATAGTGTTAAAAACCATATGGTATTGGTACAATGACAGGCAAGTAGATCAATGGAATAGAATTGAAGACCCAGAAATGAACCCACACACCTATGGTCACTTGATCTTCAACAAAGGAGCTACAACTATCCATTGGAAAAAAGATAGCCTCTTCAACAAATGGTGCTGGTCCAACTGGAGGTCAGCATACAGAAGAATGCAAATTGATCCATTCTTATCTCCTTGTACTAAGTTCAAGTCCAAGTGGATCAAGGACCTCCACATAAAACCAGATACACTGAAACTAATAAAAAAGAGACTGGGGAAGACCCTTGTGGACATGGGCACAGGAGAAAATTTCCTGAACAAAATACCAATAGCATATGCTCTAAGAATTGACAAATGGAACCTCATAAAATTACTGAGTTTCTGTAAGGCAAAGAACATTGTCAAATGAACAAAATGGCAACCAACAAATTAGGAAAACATCTTTACCAACCCTACATCTGACAGAGGGCTTATGTCCAACATATACAAAGAACTCAAGAAGGTAGACTCCAGAGAGCCAAATAACCCCATTAAAAATGGGGTACAGAGCTAAACAAATAATTTACACCTGAGGAATATCTAATGACAGAGAAGCACCTAAAGAAATGTTCAATATCCTTAGTCATCAGGGAAATGCAAATCAAAACAACCCTGAGATTTCACCTCACACCAGTCAGAATGGCTAAGATCAAAAACTCAGGAGAAAGCAGGTGCTGGCGAGGATGTGGAACACTCCTCAACTGCTGGTGGAGTTACAAGTTGGTACAACCACTCTGGAAATCAGTCTGGTGGTTCCTCAGAAAACTGGTCATGATACTACTGGAGGACTCAGAGGATTCCCCAGCATGCAGTAAGGACACATGCTCCACTATGTTCTTAGCAGCCCTATTTACGATAGCCAGAAGCTGGAAAGAACCCAGATGTCCCTCAACAGAGGAATGTGGTATATATACAAAAAATGTGGACATACTATTCAGCCATTAAAAACAACGAATTCATGAAATTATTAGACAAATGGATGGAACTGGAGAATATCATCCTAAGTGAGGTAACCCAATCACAAAAGAACACTCACTGATAAGTAGACACTAGCCTAGAAGCTTGGAATACCCAAGACACAATTCACATATCAAATAAAGCCCAAGAAGAAGGAAGGAGAGGCCCCTGGTTCTGGAAAGGCTCAGTGCAGCAGTGTAGGGGAATACCAAAACAGGGAAGTGGGAAGGGGTGGATGGGGGAACAGGGGGAAGGTAGAAGGCTTATGGGACTTTCAGGGAGAGGGGATTCAGGAAAGGGGAAATAATTTGAAATGTAAATAAAGAATATTTCAAATAAAAAAGAAAGAAAAATCACAACAGACCAATTATTAAAAAAATTAGGAAGTTAATTTCAGAAAAACTCCCCACCTTACCTATTTGCTTAAGTAGTATTTACACTGAGTATTAATTCATGTGGTTCTAATAAATACCCTATCATCTTCTCTCTCTCTCCTCTCTCCTCTCTCTCTCTCTCTCTCTCTCTCTCTCTCTCTCTCTCTCTCTCACTAACACACACACACACACACACACACACACACACACACAGGGGATGTAGGTTGGATTAATGAGGCTAAAAAGCTTCTGAGAGCCTGCAGACCTAAGGTAGGTGGAGAGCGAGCCCCTAGTGCAGTCACCCTCTGAGCACTCCTGTGTGGTACTGTTACCCCTCACTTTATTGTGCAGTTCTCGCCCAGATCATCCATTTCCTAGGCTGTCCACATCCTTTTTTTCTCCCCTTTTTTCTATACCACCACAGTTTCATTTTCTTATGAACTACAATATCCTCTTCTTAGGGTCCCCTTCTCATTTTTCTAAAGTATATTCTCTAATAACTTCATGTCAAAAAGATACACAAAAAATATACTTTTCAAGTCATTCTATATATCTAAAAGTTGTCCTTATGCCTGATAAAGAATACGAGACTGTTAATTATTTAGTGTTCTTGATGATAATGGCAATGATAATCTGCATTTCACTCTCCATAAATAATTTCTAACATCCTTCTTAACTGAACTCTGATTTGACCAAATGTATACTCATCACACTTAGCATACCAAGTGGGCCTTTTCTGACTGAAGCCTCTATGTTATCAATAGATGTAGAAAATCGTGTTATTATTATTTATTATTATTATATTCTTTCCTTGATTACCGCCCCCCCACACACACACATATTGATCTTTCTTGGAGAGAAGAATAGAGAGAAAATGATCCAAGTGCTCCTTGATATGAAGATAAGAAGCAATATAAGCTAATCCAAAAGTACATAAGTTTCTTGTATTTTCTCCCCAGGAAAAATTACCTCTGTACTCCTAGCACACTCAGATCTGTCACAGAAGTCTCAGTGTAGCTGTTCCTGCTCAGATTTTCTGTTTGACATCAAAAGGAAGCTGCATGCCTCAGTGTTTACGTGTATACAAAACATGAAGGTTGGCTGGTCAGGCATGTAGATGATCCCTGGTTTATAGTGTGCTCACTTACTTTCTAATAATAGCATGAAAGCAGTATATATTATGTGGAAACGACTTTAAACTGAATTTTTATCTTTTCCCAGTTAGTAATATGTTCCATGATATCTCTTCAGTGCAAGGCTGCAACAGAGTCATAAGCTTCCTGGCAGCCGCTTCATGACAGGCCAAACAAGTTACTCTGCAGGTTAATGGCATCAAAGACATTTCTGACTTATGATATTCACAGTTTGCAAAGGGTTTATGAGGACAATTCCCACAGTTAGAACTACTATGTGTGTATAGATTATACACTACACAATAATTAATACCAGACTTCAGCCCAAACTCTGCATACCTCTGATTTACCAGCAGTGGAGCAGATACACTTGCAAGCTCCTAACAGACTGGCATGGCTCCCTGAGATAAGGGTCCAAGGACTTTATGTTCTCAGACCACCACCACCACCACCACCACCATCTATAAACATGTTAGAATCACAAATTCTTGAACTCCAAACTAGAAACTATGGGGTTGTAGCCAACAAACTGTAACCTGTGTTTTTATAAGACACAGATAAGTTTGACACATACCAGATGGTACTCTAGAAAATTCTAGCAATGACAACTCCTGTATTTGCTTAGAAGCAGAGAAGTTCTCATCTCTGAAAGCACTTTGCTGTGTGTGTTCTTTGTATTATGATCTGTTCTGTTCTATTACATCCAACAAGACCCTCATTTAGTTTTTATCCTCAAAAATGAATTAATCTCTCTGCTTCCTTTGTTTTTTCACTTGATAGTCTAAGCTCTGCTGCATTTGTTCTATTTATGTGAGTCTTTGTGTGAGAGTATGTTTCTGTTGTTCTATAACATCTTGAGGATAGAGGAAGTAAAGAATTGTTGTTAGAAGCTTGTCAGTTTGAACTAGAAAAATTATTTTAAAAAATAAGTATATAAAAATATAATTTACAATACATGTTGACACATCTTATTAAATTTGTGGGAATGAACAAAAAAAGGAAAAAGTATATAAAAGGCTAGCTAAATAAAAACAGCAAGAAAGAGAAGGAGAGAAGGGGAAAACATTGTACAGTGTAAGTTACACATGGGAAGTCATACTAATAAACCCCTTTACTATAGCTAAAAACAACAAAAGCTTCTTTCATAAATCTTTTCATTATGAACAACATAATCTTCAAAATAACATTTTTAAAAAGAGCTACTTCTCCAAGTAATTTTACCAATCAGTATTATCATGTATTTAAGACCATAAAGGCACAGTTCTCAACTTGTAATATTTGTAGTATTTAGAAATTTAGAATTTTTTTGTAATATCAGCATAAAATATTCACTCCAGACAAACCTTAGACTGTTCAAGGGAAAGGCATAATACCTGATGAACAGAACAAACAGTTGATTTAAATAAAAATGACTGCTTAGGTAACACTAAAATTATACCATTGAGCTAACATCACTCATGAAATTTCTGCTGGTAGCTAAAATGACTGGTTTCAAAACTGCGCTATATTTTATGTGCTCGTCTTTAGTACTTCTTCACAGACTAGAACACATCATTCAGTAAAATTTTAGCTACTGAAAAGAAAAAAACAAAAAAAAAACCTGTGTTGGTTTAAAAAGAGGAGAAGGAGGAGGAGGAGAGAAAGAGGAAGAAGAAGAAGAGGAAGAAAAGGATGACAAGGAGGAGGAGGAAGAGAAGGAGGAGGCTGCAAAGACCAGAGAGAACGTATCTGCATGTCAAAGCATGTGTCAGCATTCTCCACAAACACTGAATCAGTGACCTTCCATTTGAATTTAACTGTGGAAAAGTTTGCTTTCAGATGACTGTTAAATGTATGAAGTCAAATGAACTTGGTAGTGTCCCAGAAGCACACACTGCTACAAATATCCAATCTGGAAAGATAATGTAAAAGCTATTTTCAGGAACAAATGAATCCAGTGACTCCTACACTTAATCCTCTCTCTGCTGTTCTCATTTCAATATTTACAGAAAACAAATATACAAACAAACAAACAAACAAAACAAAAACAATGAATTTAAAAACTAGTACTTTTAATATGAAAAGGAAAAAAAATCCCAGGAAAATTACCCTAAGACATGCTATGAGCATAACTGTAAAAATGACAAAGCATTTTAATTCAAAAATAAAAGTGACTTAAAAGCAATTGTCTATTAGATGTTTTTGAAAGAAATCATAAAAGAGCATAATAAAATCTTAAATAAAAATCTGTTATATATAATCCTCTTGATTTATTTTTCTTTTCTGAAAGAAAGGAACCTGAGGTACTCAGCATGTTAACCTGTCTTCTACTTTGCACTACATATCCAGCCCTTGAGTTCTACAGAGCAGAGGCTGGTCTTGAATTCCAGATCTTTCTGTCTTTGCCTTCCAAATGCTCAGGTTATAGACATACATGACTGTCTAGCTTCTCTGTTGAATTTTAGTGAATGGTAATACACAAATAACAAAAAAAAGCCACCTAAAATTTAGCAATAATAATTCTTAAAAACCCAGAAGAGTAAGAAATAAAATTTCTGTTCTACACTTCATTACCATTGCTTTAAAAACACTTTTAGAATTAAGTTTGTTTTCTTGTGTTGGGGAGTAGGGAGAGCATGCATACCCAGTGTACACTGACAGACGTCAGAAGTCCTGGGACTATACTCAGGCTGCCAGGCCTGCAGGTGAGTGCCTTCACCCACTGACCTGTATCTCTGACCCACATGTTTTTAAATCTATCACTTATAGCAACACAGGAAAAGATCAAACTCAAAAACAAACTAACAACTTTTGGTATTTGGTGATTTTGAACAAAGTTATAAAATATTAAAAGCCATTAAAGTAAGTTTAAAGAGCACACGTGGGCTATACACACACATGCTGGAGTGACTGTTCAGTGCTGGTACAGAGGGGACACAGGGCATAAATGCTTAGGAAGGAGAAAAGCTGTACTGTTTTACAGAGTGCAGTCGGTAGCTTCAGATGACTTGAGAACAACTACCTTATTTTATTGCCATTCACTCAGAGTTGTCTTACTTTGCTGGAGAAACCTAGAAAAATCCAGATGCTACCCAGTTAAGATGAATGTTTCATACGATATTTTTCTTTTTCTTGCACATCTATAACTCTATCCTCACTATACTAGTTAGGAAATAACAAGCTGAAACTGGAGATTTCAGGACTGTATTCTCTTACGTCAATGATCTGTGTTCATCTTCTAAATGAGAGCTGGTGTACTGCCATTCCACAGGTAAAGGACGGAAGATACTTCTTAGCCACTCTACAGTTGCTGTCTCTTGTCCTGTCTGTACTTGAACAGTAACTAGCACTGCCATAGGTAATTACTAACAGGAATCATGAGCAAAGCAATAGAATAAAGTCCAACTGCCACTTAGAAGCCAAGAGTGGGGCCATGTCTAACAAAGTGGGACTCAAAGGCCTTTCCCCCCACTGAATATTTACTACTTGGAGAAAGTCACAGGGTGGAGGAGGCAAAGAGGAGGGAAAAGTTCTCAAAATGGGGAGTGAGCCAGGGTGAACAGTCCCAGACTACTGTGTCCTCAGTTCTCTGCTCTTAAGAAATCATAGTCTAGGTGAGGAAAGAGAGCAAAGCAAGGGTAATCACGATTAAGTGTGATGTTTCTCAATACCCTTTGCAGAAATGATTATTATCCCTCATAACAGCTCTTGAAGCTTAGTATGTCTCCACTTTTAGGGCAGAAAATTCAATATAGTGAGTCATTTATTTAGAAATATACAAAGGCAAGCTATCTGACACTGTCTGAATCTCAGGTTTCTCGAGGTATACACTAGTGACAGCAGTATTTACTCTTCAAGGCTTCCATGCTGAGTAAATGAGATCCTGCAACTCATAGCCAGGAGCCTGTGCTGAGAACAGCACAGCAACAGACTAAAGGGCAAACCTACCACGTCAACTCAAACTACCACAAGCATCTAACTCATCACATGGAAAAGCTGGCACAGAAGTGGGGGGCAGACTGCAGCCAGAGCCTCAGGTGTGCTTCCCGATTACTCTGTGCCTGAGTTTCTTCACCTACAACAATGGGCGATTCTATTTCAATATAGCTGTAAGAAGTAAATAACTTTACACAATAAAAACCCTTTTAAAGCGCCAGCACACATTCCCTCTTATGGTTCCTACATCAAACATTTCATACAGAAGTGGGAGTCATTTTGATACTGGTCTATATGACAATCAGGAAGATGCCAAAGAAATGATACTGATAGGTTTTGTTTTTGTTTTTGTTTTATTCTGAGCACTGCTTCCCTAAGCAAGTTCTTATATGTTATTAAAATTATTCTTAAAACAGCCAGATTGATTGATCAGTTGACTGATGTTTAGTTTTTGAGACGGGATCTCACTATGTAACTCTGATTGGCTTGAAACTCACTATGGGACCAGACTGGCCTTGAACTCTTAGATTTTGCCTGTCCCTTCCTTCTGAGGGCTGAGATTAAAGGTGTGTGCTACCACATCCTGCCTTGGATTCTTTTTTTTTTTTTAAATTTAATTTGTTTAACAATTTGAGCCCAACCATTGTTGAGCATTTTGTGGTGGGGAATGGGAAAAGGTGAACAGGTGGATTGTAGAGATTTCTCCACAGTGAACTCCACCAATTTTTCAGTGCCAGTATCTTAAAGTTAAAGGAAACAAACACATGGAGAAAAGGATAGGCTTAGCTTTAAGTATTAGAAATCACATAAGCAACAGTTTAGACATGGAGAAGATTTTATATTCAAAACCATGGTCAGGTCTTCTGCAGGGGCTTAAGGCTTTTCACAGTACTTGTAAAGATTGATTTACATGTGTCTTCTTCAGGTTTTTGTTTGAAGTGTGTGTGTGTGTGTGTGCGTGTGCGTGTGCGTGTGCGTGTGTGTGTGTGTGTGTGTGTGAGAGAGAGAGAGAGAGAGAGAGATAAACACTTTATTTCTTTTTTAACACTTATTTCTTTATTGACCTTATGCAATTATGAAGACAACTATTGAGCTTCTGATTTAGCTCTTAAGTGCCCAAATGAGTACTCTTCAATGGATAATTGTTTAGATAAGAAATTATTCCGTATGCTATTATCCTACTATATATTTATATCCTATCTAAATATTTTAATTCTCCCTAGCATTGTCATTAGATTTTAGTAGGTATATGTGCTTTGTCACACCATGTGTCTAAATATATATTATCATGGTAATAAAAATACTGTGAATGACTTTACAGAAATAACCTAGTAGAGCAGCAGAGCACTGTACTAGAAATCACCATGGAATTTGGAAGCAAACCAATCTGGTTTCAAATGCCAACTGGGTGACCTGGGTATTATAATCTTCTTGAGCCAGGTCCCACATTTAGAGAATGGTAAAACTACCTACTATCAACTCAACTCAGAAACATCATGACAGTTACATTAGGCAAACATTGTTGATGGACAGTGTTAAGGCCTAGGTAACTGCTGCCCGTCTTGCCAGCCATTTTGTACTGTTATTAATGTTATAAAGTAACTTTCTCATGCAGGAGTTGATTATATATTCTGTTATATTCTGTGTTTTGGTGTTCTTGGAAACCAATCACAGAAGCCAAATAGAACTGCTTTGTATAGTTAGCCACAATAAGCTTGAATCTGAACCAGCAGCACTTCCTACATTTGTGTATGAGCTTTTATGGTTTCTTGCCTTTATAAGCCCCTGAGATGGACTCCTACATAAGAGACATCTGCACCAATATAAAAAGCTGTTTGGATTAAAACTTCCATTTTGAGTAGGGGGTTGAGTAAGTTTAAGTTCCCATGACCTCCTTGAGAACTGACATCCTACCTGACAGAAAGAGACATATACATCCTGATTGGCAAGTTAAGACATGAATGTTAGGCAAGCCCCACCCCCACCCCCACCCCACCCCCATGCCACCCCCCCACCCCAGTTCAATATCCCAACCAATGAGAACAGGATAATTTATACCAAAGACATGTTTCTAAGGAGATTCCCTATCCCTAAATTCTGACTGGTGGAATAACTTGACACAGACATTCGTGGATTTCAGGCTTTCAAGCTCTATAGGAGATTCTGCCTTGTCATTGTAGTTCAGTTCCTTGGTCTAGACTTCGTCCCTGATCGATCAAGCTTGGGGACAGCATTCAATAAACCAGCCCTGATTGACTGAGATCTGTGTCTGAGTGGTTTGTGAGGTAATTCCCAGACCCCAATGGACACTAACACTGATTAATAAATATTTGATTCTCCTATCCATATTCAATGGCTCTTTCTTCATTTGAAAACTAGAGTCATTAGTACATTTTTTTTTTCTGTCTTTATACAACTGTACTGGCTGGTTTTGTGTCAACTTGACACAAGCTGAAGTTATCACAGAGAAAATGCCTCCATGAGATCCAGCTGGGACATTTTCTCAGTTGGTGATCAAGGGGGGAGGGCCCCTTGTTGGTGGTGCCATCTCTGAGCTGGTAATCTTGCGTTCTATAAGAGAGCAGGCTGAGCAAGCCAGGGGAAGCAAGACAGTAAGTAACATTCCTTCATGGCCTCTGCATCAGCTCCTGCTACCTGACCTGCTTGAGTTCCAGTCCTGACTTCCTTTAGTGATGAACAGCTGTGTGGAAGTGTAAGCTGAATTAACCCTTTCCTTCCCAACTTGCTTCTTGGTCGTGATGTTTTGTACAGGAATAGAAACCCTAGCTAAGACAAATTGGTAACAAGAATGGAGTATTCCTGTGACAACCTGACCAGGTTTTGGGGAGGACTGTAGAAGGACTTTGGAACTTTGAGCTAGAAGAGCCATTGGGATGTTAAGAGCTCTGTGGGATGTTCTGTAGAAGTTTAGTAAAAGAACAGTGAGAACAGTGAAAAAGTTGAGAACAGTACCGAAGATGGAGGTCTGACTTGTGAAATTTCAGAGGGAAGATTAAAGACTCTTATCAGGGCTATTGCTATTTTGATTGTGAAGATTCTAAAGCTAGCTGGGGCTTTTGAATCAGCTGTGATTAACAAGATACCAGAACTACTAAATCGAAACCTTTGGATTACTGGGACTATTGATGCTGGTTAGCTGGAGCTAAGAAATCAGTGGTGATTAAGAAGAGACCAGCATCACTGAGGTGAAATCTTCTGGGAAGTGTTTTCTGAGAGCACAGAGGCTGTGTTCTAGAGATAGAAAAGATTGTACCTCATGCTGTGGCTGGACTTGGTAATGTGTAAGAGTCACCCAGGTACTGGTTTTGAAGGCATGAAGAGGTCATGAAGAACAGCCAAGGCTCAGCACTGTGAGAGGCCATGGAAGGCCACTGGTGAAGGTACAGCCTCAGTTGTAATTGATGGCCCAGGACTGAAGGGGTCATGCAAAGGAATTGAGGCTTAGCACCATGAAGAGAGCCTATGAGAGGCTATTGATGAAGCCTAAGTTAAAGCAGAAGTCAGCAGTGTTTTGGAGATGCCAGTACCATGAGATGACTACCAAGAACAGCAGCAGCAGTGGAGTACAGGCAGCTGGAGCCTAGAAGACAAAGTGTGTGCTACTAAGGGCAGGGCTGGAGAAGTGACCCAATCCCTTGGATGAGCCCGGAAGATGGTGAGTGGCTCCCAGACATTGGACAGTTGAAGTTTGATTTTGCTTTTGATTGTGACTACCCTGATATTTTTCCTTCTTGAAGAAAGTATTTTAGTGGAGTCCACAGTTAAGAGACTTTTAATTGTGTTAAAAAAAAAAACTTTGAATTTTAAAAGAGATTGGGTATTTTAAAGGGACTGAAATTTTAATATGTAAGAATTTTCAAAGATTGTGGGACTTTTGTACTGGCTGGTTTTGTGTCAATTTGACACAGGCTGAAGTTATCATAGAGAAAGGAGCTTCAGGTAAGGAAATGCCTCCATGAGATCCAGCTGTGGGACATTTTCTCAATTAGTGATCAAGGGTGGGGAGGGCCCCTTGTGGTTGGTGCCAACCCTGGGCTGGTAGTCTTGGGTTCTATAAGAAAGCAAGCTGAGCAAGCCAGGGGAAACAAGCCAGTAAGTAACATCCCTCCATGGTCTCTGTATCAGCTCCTGCTTCCTGACCTGCTTGAGTTCCAGTCCTGACTTCCTTTGGTGATGAACTACAGCATGGAAGTGTAAGCTCAATAAACCCTTTCCTCCCCAATTTGCTTCTTGGTCATTATGTTTTGTGCAGGAATACAAACCCTAAGACAACAACCAATAGAGAGTTTTATCTAAAAGCTCTTTAAGAATATTAGTTCATCTAAAATCTTACTACTCTGTGGAGGAAGAAGGGCTCATAAGTCCCTATATTAGGAGTTAGTGACAACTGATGGCTTCTGGGGAAAGGGGAATCAGTTATCTTCAGGGATTTAGCCTCTGGTAGGCTGTTCATGGTCCAGTGGATGGCCCCATACCCAGGAGTATATGGGCAGCATAAAAATAGACTCAATGGGTTATTTTAGAGGAGCAGGATAAGTGGGAAGACAATTTTG
The DNA here is from genome assembly GCF_947179515.1 of Apodemus sylvaticus. NCBI lineage: Eukaryota > Metazoa > Chordata > Mammalia > Rodentia > Muridae > Apodemus > Apodemus sylvaticus. Next base: position 54,288,938 of record NC_067479.1, on the reverse strand, counting down.
GAAAGACTGAGGAGGTGCAGAGTAGATCTGGGAAAAGTGGGGTAGGAATGGAGGTAAAGTATGATAAAATACATTGTAAAGTCTCAATAAAAAGTATGTTTTAAAAAGGTTTATGACTTGAAAGAGGGAGAGACGGAGAGAGAAGAGGGAGGGAGGGGGAGGGAAGGAACGAGAAAGAGGGGGGGAGTGAAGAGGGAGAGGGACAGAGGCTGGCAGTGGTGGAGGTAGCTTTAATCCCAGTACTGGGGAGGCAGAGGCAAGCAGATCTGAGTTTGAAGCTAGTTTGCTCTACAGATTGAATTCCAGGACAACCAGGGTTACAAAGAGAAACCCTGTCTCAAAACACAAAGTGACCTAAGAATGAACAGCAGGAGGAGTATATTGGGAATGGAAGTAAGATATGATAAAAATACATTGTAAAAGAGTCTCAATAAAAAGTATAGTTTAAAAAGATTGCCCCACCTAGACCTCCTTGAGAAGAATATGCATTTTCAAAGATCTCTAGATGATTTTTGTGTACATTGAAGGGTGAAATGCACTATTGAGAAAACAGCCCTTACCCTGGAAGAATATGCTATCAAACAGTTATACTTCGAGCCTTAGGGAATAAAGGGTATGCACATTAGTGATTTAATTAGTGGCTCAGAAGAGCAAGCTAAATGCAAATTCTTTTGCATTTTTTCTTCCTTTTTTTTAAAGGGATGGGGGGGTCTCACTATATAGCTCTGACTGTCCTAGAATTCACTCTGTAGACTAGGGTGGCCTTGAACTTAAAAAAGATCCTCCTGCGCCTGCCTGCCTAGATAGGCATCACTGCACTTGGCTCTAAAGGCAACTTCTTATAGGTTGGCAAACAAGACATTCTAAAGATAGACACTCATGCTTTTCTCTGACTCTCAAACTAATGAAACAATGAATCCCAAATTAAAAGTTTCTTAGGAATTCCATGCTAATGGAAGGGAAAGGCTGAATCCTTGGTGGCAGCAAGAAGATTCTAACAACAATAGAACAGAGCCAAGGTGATGAGTGGGCCCACCCCTAGAAAAAGGCCTCATTGCAGGATCCACAGATGGATCTGATTTCCATTTGTTCCTCTTCCAATGTGCCACAGAGGGTAATTTATCTTTCTCTGCACTTTACTGTTACTTAATTCTTGTTTATTGGAGACAGGTGACCTTGCAGGAGACCGCTTGTTCGAGCTTCCAGAGTTCAGGTTTTGACTCCCCAAATTCAAGCAACAGTAAGTTCCCAAAACACTGAGAATAAGCACCCACTTGTGAGAAAAGAGGACAAGCACTGGTTTAGAAAGTGTAACACGCAGGACTGGAGAGATGGCTCAATGGTTAGAGCACTGGATGTTCTTGTAAAAACCCCAGTTCAGATCCTAGCACCTATGAACCATAATTCCAGTTCCAGAAGATTTGATGTTTTCTTTTGACCTCCACAGGCACCAGGCACACAAGGGTATATATACACACATATACTCGTACATATAAAATAAATAAATCTAAAATAACAAAAAAAGGACTATCTTTAGTGAATGAGTGCTCCAGTGCACTAACATAATAATGCCTGCAATGGTATCGTCAGCTTGAAAGCAAAAGTACTAAAATAGGCTTTGTGAAAGGAGCAAGGGAGCTCAGACTGTTCGAAGAATCTTCCCACCCCACTAGCACACAAAGCTACTACATAAACTTACCTGCTGGATTCCCTTTTATAAAATATCTCCTTTACTAACAGGGCTGGCTTTTCATCCTTAGCAGGAGTAATTTGGAGAGGGGTTACTTTGGGTATTTGTTAAGACAGAGTCTCCCTCTGTAGACTAGACATGCCTAGATCTCATAAGACAAACTACTGCTGCAGCTTCTGACTTCTGGGTGCAAGGCAACGTGAGAGCCACTTCCACACCATCACCACCGCACATCCCCAATCTGCTGTCTCTCATCCCTGTGTGTTTACTAGTTTGACTCTTGCCAGTAGGTCGGTGGTTGGTCTTCCTTCCTTCCTTCCTTTTTTTTTTTTTTTTTTTTTTGCCATAGCGCAGCACAGCACAGCACTGTAATTCACTTCTCTACTAGATCACAAGCTCCTTGGAAGCTTGTGGCTATTTCTCATGTTTTGTTTATTTCACTTGGGCAATTACAGTTCTTTCAAAATAGCCAATATGTAGAAAGGATAATGGAAGAACAGGAAACCAAGACCCCTGTATTGGCTTTTTTTTTTTTAAAAAAAGGACTTTTCTTTAATCATTAGAAACTATGAAGTAATTCAAATGAATATGGGTTCACATTCAATAGTTACAAATAATTCTGAACCTTTAAATAATTTTCTAAAAACAATGTATTTGTAGTAGACTTGAATCTCTTGACTTTTCTGAAGTGGTAAAACATGTTCTCAGCTTATGACTCTAGGGAACTTCCAGAGCACCACCAACCATCAAATAAATTTTTTCAGACAATGAAAAAAAATTACGCCAAGTGGTGGTGATGCATGCCTTTAATCCCAGCACTTGGAAGGCAGAGGCAGACGGATTTCTGAGTTCGAGGCCAGCCTGATCTACAGAGTGAGTTCCAGGACAGCCAAACCCTGTCTCGGAAAAAAAAAAAAAAAACAGAACCAAAAATTTACATATCAAGTTACAAAGGAAGAAAAAAGACATTGGCATGTAGATGGAAGAGCTAGGTCATAAAACTGAAGTCCTCTGATCACCTGTCTTCCATCAGACCTCAGAGGATAAATGTGGTCTACCTCAGACAGAAAAGAACTCTGAGGCTAAAGTGTCATTAAGTAGGCTAGAAAGAAGGGCTGAGCCATGAGAGCCAAGCTAGTCGAGCCACTGCAAAATGGCTGTTTTTCTGTAAAGCAAAAGAAGTTCCTGCAGGTTCTTGAACAGGAACAAGGTTTGAAGAAACTTAAAAAGACTAACTACACTCAAGTATGAGGTGGAAGGCAGTATACAAGATGGTGTTTTAGAAGGCTACTATGATACAACAACAACAACAACAACAACAACAACAACAACCCAGGTACTTAAAATAAATATGTGAGAGACATAGTAAATAAAGTGTTTGCCTAGACATCAGGGCTCTCTAATCAAACTACAGTGAAGGAAAAATGTTTGGAAAAACTTAAAACTAATGGAAAATTTAGAATAACAGGCAGACAGTGAAGTCCCTGAAGGCCTCAGCATACAGGGGGAAAGGCCTAGGTAGCAATGACCACCTACCCAACTCAAGGCCAACTCAAGGCCAGCTAAAACTAACCAGTATCAGAAGGCACAGAGTACTCCAGGTGTCTGACAATAACCTGGGACTCCAGTTAATACTAAGCTTCACCCCCTGGGGGGAGAGTAAAGATGCTGATCAGACTGCCAACATATGAAGTTGTATATAGAATGCATTGTAATAGAGAATTCATGGAAAAGATCAAGTTATAAAGTGAGCTAATGCACACCCCAAGGTCACACATCAGGCCCGAACTGTACAAATCGCAGGGTCACTGACTTCTACCCTTTCTCTTTGCTCCAGCTTGCTTTCAAGCCCTTGCCCCCAGCCCTTAGCTATAACTCTGTTTCTTAGTAAACAGTTTCTGCTACAACTATGCATTTGCACTCACTTCTTTTTGTCAGAGACACATAACCTAGAATACCCCGGAACCCTATTTCAGCCAGTATCAACAAGGTATTCTGAACAAAATAAAATATTTTTCACTTTGACTGTGAAGTCAAGTCTCCCAAGTTATCCAGGACCATAATAGCTAATTGTGGAAAATAAGAGTGTGATATTAAAGAGAAAAACAGATCGTGGTAACATTTTTTCAGAAAGAATTGGTTTTAAGAATAATAAAATCCACATGGAAGATTTTCATTCCAGTTGCCTGGTTCTTGTGTAACTGTCAAAATGGCATGCAGTGTTTCATTGTCCTAACATTGTTTTAAAAGTTACTAAGACAAATAATCGTTATCTTACAGTTCAATTGTTTTCCTGTAAGGCACAATTCTTTGTAAACTGTAACTTAAAAAAAAAAAAATTCAGCACATTGTCTCCTGGCCAGTACTGCACGCAACCTTTGTGCAGCGTGCACCAGAGGTTAATGATTCCCACAGACTCAGGCAGCTCCTTTCTCTGGCTCTGCTTTTGGCCTTTACAGAGCCACAGGCTTTTCTTCCTTCTGTGTTTACTTCCTGTCAACTTTGACTTTTCAGAAAATACCAAAGCATCTTAAAAATCTAGTTATGAGTTTGCTACCAAATCAGGACTCAAACAGACTGAATCGCTTATTACCACAGTGCTAGTGTATAATACTGTGCTTCATGTAATATCTGGGAAAACTGACAAGAAAAATGTTTACCCTTTATATGTAAGAGTATAGTGATCAAAATTAATGTATAAGAACATAGTAATAAAAACTAACTGCATAAGCAAACTTCCTGGTGTTTGGTGACTGGATGGAATCCAATGAGTCAGCAAGTCTGACAGTATTTACACACACACTTTCTCATAATTTTCTAAAGAGTATCAAGAGGAAATAATGAACTACTAGCACTTCGGTGTCCCCACAGAGTAAGCAGTACTCCAGAACAGCACCCACGAGACCAACTCACTTAATGCAGAAGCACTGTCCTAAGTATTTCTCAGTGATTTATATATTATAGTTGTCTTAGTCAGGGTTTTTATTCCTGGACTAAACATCATGACCAATAAGCATGTTGAGGAGGAAAGGGTTTATTGAGCTTACACTTCTGCATTGTTGTTCATCACAAAAGGAAGTCAGGACTGGAGCTCAAGCAGGTCAGGAAGCAGGAGCTGATGCAGAGGCCATGGAGGGATGTTTCTTACTGACTTGCTTCCCCTGGCTTGCTTAGCCTGCTCTCTTATAGAACCCAAGAATACCAGCCCAGAGATGGTACCACCCACAAGGGCCCCCCCCCCCTGATCACTAATTTAGAAAATGCCCCACAGCTGGATCTCATGGAGGCACTTCCCCAACTGAAACTCCTTTCTCTGTGATAACTCCAGCCTGTGTCAAGTTGACACACAAAACCAGCCAGTTCAATAGTTATATAGATTTCATCAATCACAAAGCCTTACATTTAGAAACTGACAGCCCTGGTGGAGAACAAGAACCAGATTTTGTGGTATTAAACAACTACAAAACTGAAATAAATAAAACAATAGTTCTTAAGTGCTGAACAATAGGACAAGGACCCATGAGAGAGAGACTCCAAGTACACAATGAGCCACCATGCTGCAGCTTACTGCATGGAAAATATCCTGGTCACAACACACAAAAAATGGAAATGGAAACCCACTTGTCCCCAACAAACACAAGTCAACAGCACTGAGGTGACAGAATTAACAGAACAGAGTTGAGGATGTCTGTGGAGACCTACTTCAGCTGGGGAACAGCAGTCCACACCCATGAGATAACTCCCCAGTACTAAAGAGGAAGCCCGAAAAGAGCAGAGGCATTGCTGTGAGGGACCAGTACAAACTGGTTTCTACCAGTCATAGCAGACAAATTTATGATCCATCTATAAACAGCAGGTAAAGGACTTAAAAGATCATCTCTTGGATAGTGGGGAAAAATTAGATATAAATACTTGCTGTTTGAGAAAAAGAAAAAGTTTCTGGAATCAGAAAGAAACAAGAGAGAGAAAAAGAGAGAGAAGAAAGAAAAAGCTGGGGGGAGGGGAGAGAGCACAAAACATCAAACTACTTACAATTTAAATGTGTCCCGAAGCACAACTCAAGAATATTGTTAAGAATATGAAACTACCCAGGAACCAGTACGGCAAAATTCGCAATATTTAACATCTAGTAAAATATCACCAAGAGGCAAAAAACCAAGTGATTGTTAGAAAGGAGAGTATCAGTCAATAGAAACACATCTAAAAAGAAACAGATATTAGAGTAAGCAGATAAATGTTTAAAAAGTTGTAATACCTATGTTACATGTGTCCAAGCAGGCAAAGGAGCATAATCCTGTTAAAGGGATACAAAAGAAATCTAAATAAAAATTACTAGAGGTGAAAAATATAGTATCTAATATGCACATAAAATTAAGAGCAGATAAAACACTTATAAAATGAACCACCTCAGACTAGCATCCTTTAAAGAGGAGGGGTGTGGCAGCAGTCTGCCTGTAGGAAGACCACAGCAACTTAACACACATATAAAAGAGTGAAATCTCAAAAGAAAAGGTAGAGAGGTCAATAAAAATATCCGAACATATAAGTTAAGAGCCCAATTTTCCAAATGTGATAAAATCTACATTTTCACATCTAAAGCAAAGAAAATATAAAAAGGCACATTATAGAACTGGTGAGAACCAATGACAGGAAGAAAATCTTACAGGGATCCAGAAGAGAATAACTCTACAGCAGACACGCAGACACACACATACACACACACACACACACACACACACACACACACACAGTGACTTCAAAAAGGAGGCAAACCCAGACAGTGTAGCAGCTTGTTTAAACAGGAAAAGAAAGCTGTAACCTAGATTTCTGTGCTTAGTCAAATAGCTTCCAAGCATGAAGTGACCTGTTTTTCCAGCCACACAAAAGTTGAAAAAGTCCTATTGGATAGATGTGTACACAAAAAATTTAAGTGAATGAACAAATAAAAAGTTCTTGGAGACAGAAGGAAACTAAATCAGTGAAAATCTCCATGAAAGACAAAGAACACAAAAAGAAATCATGTAAATACATAAAAATACACTTTTATTTTTATCTTAGTCTCTTTCTCTAAAAGATAAGCAAAGGCTTGGTTGGCATGGTCCTGTGTGCTTTTTTAATCCCAACACTTTGGAGACAGAGGCAGGTGGATCTCCATGAGACTCAGGTCAACCTGGCCTATAGAGTTGTGGGCCATCCAGGGCTTACAGAAAGCAAGGAAGGAAGGAGGAAGGGAAGATAACTGACATGCCTTGTTTTTATAGCTTCTGGTTGGATAATATGTATTACAGTAACGGCCCCAAAGCAGGAAGAGATAAACTGTAAGTATTCTGCTCAAATGTTTCTCTTTCCCATTCTTATCCACCACTCTTTCTTTCCTTTGTTTGTTTATTTATCTGTTAGTTAATCTGTTAGTTATTTTGCTTTTAAGACAAAGTTTCACTCTTCTGCCCAGGCTGGCCTTGAACTCCTAGACTGAAGCAATTTTTCTGCCTTAGCCTCCAGAGTAGCAGCTACTGTGTCCTGTACACCTGGCTGCTGGGTCCTTCTATTACATCGAAAGTTGTAAAATAGTGTTCAAAGGTAGACTGAGAAATTAAGGCCATACATTATAAATCTTAAAGCAACCAATTACAAAATAAAATGAAGTATAAGTAGTAAGCGTACAGAGAAGATAAAATGGATTAAAATATTCAATGCAAAAGACGGCCAAAAGGAGGAAAGTGGACAAAGAGACAGCCAAGAAGAAACCGGGCACCGAGAGGATTTAGTGGCAACCATGTCAACAATCACACCGCTGTAAAACTTCCAGAAGCCGAGCCTGGTGGCATGACTCCCAGAAGCTGGGATACAAGGCAGAACCACCACTCTGCACACAATCCCAGGGGCAAACAAGGTCACAGGGAACACTGCGGCAAAGGAACCAAAGACCAAAGACACAAACAAACGAAAATCAGAGAGAGGAGGGGAAGAGGGGGAAGGGAAAAGAGGAAAGAGAAAGGGGAGAGACAGAGAAAGGAAATATTTCAAATGTCTCAAAGACAGATTAGCATCCGACTGGTGACAATAAAAACCCAAATGAAGATCTAACTGCCTTATGAAGATATTCACTTCAAGAAAATGGCACACATAAGTTATTTTTACAAACTAAAGGAAGAGGGAGCCACATCACTAACAAAGAAAGCTGAAGCAGGTTTCCTTACTCGAGACAGCTGTTTCACAAGGCATCCCCAGACAGAGCATTTTTTCATACATTACCAACTCAGTCAAAGAACATTACAATTCTAACTCCTCAAGGCATTTTTCCGCTGCCCTCCTAGGCCCCTCTGCACAGAAATCTTAGTTCCTTGTTCACATTCCTCCTAGCCACACATGTCCTGCCTGGGTGACTCTGACCCTCTCAGTTTCTTAGTTCCTGAATCTCTTCTTTGCAGGATCTTCATTTCCATTCCTATTTGGTCTGCACTCTCCTGAGATCACTCTATGAATATAAAAATTCCTGTTTCTTAATATTAAACTGAAACTTCTGATATTTCTGTCAATCACGTTGTCACTTCAAATGTCACCAAACATTTCTGCTAATGTAAATCTCTACTTCATAGGCTCCATGCAGTTACAATGTCACATCTTAGCCCTAAGCTCTCTGGCAATGGCTGTTCTGGTCCCTGGCTGCACTGCTACCAGATTGCTCCTCCATAGCTGTACTCAAGGCCTCAGTGCACCAAACAAGTCAGCTGCTCTAATCTTGCAAATGTCTGCAAGGTGATTCTGGAGGAAGAATGCCATCATACAGGCCGGTGGTAGAACTACACATCATTCGGTTTTGCCTAGATTACGCAGGGCAGTTAGTTCTTTGCCCTTCACCAGTCCACTCCGCTCTCTATCAATCCCACAGGAACAATTCCCAACCATAAGCTCTTTCAATCTTCTCAGCGCGGCTTCAGCCTCTCCATCTCAGCAACAAGCAAACAAAGAAAAAAGAAAAGCTATTAATTGGAGACTTCCTCAATTTCCTGCCAGGGTACACCACAAACCACCTTGCTTGCAATGTGTCTCACTTTTCCCATTTGCCACAGCACATGCTCTTCTGAACTGTGACCTTGATTCTCTTGAAACAGGAGGTGCTAGCTATTTCCTCATCCCTTAAGCTGGCTGGCAACCATTGTTGACTGTTTTGACCAGCATGTAATTTCCAGATGTGGCCCTGTCAGAAGCGTTTTGGAAGCCAGCTTCTAAAACCAAAGTGCTCTGAGGAAACACAGCATTCATACTAGAGTGCAGGGCAAGGTGGAGTGGGATGTAGAACCAGGAAGAATCAAGTGAAGAATCAGTCAAATCTAAACCTGGCAGTGACGGACGGGATCTGAGAGGCAGCTACTGGCTCAGACTGTCGATAACCACAGGGTCAAAGAGCAAGAACCCTGTAAAGCTATTCCCAAAGCCTGTCTCACAAAATCATGAGCAACATAAAACAACGATTTGCACTACTGCTTCCTAGCAATAGAAACCACTAGTAGTTGCTTTTTGTTTGTTTGTTTGTTTGTTTGTTTTCCCATAACATATCCCCTCTCTTCTGTTTTAAAGGACAGTGCCCCTGGGTTGGCACTGCCATAGTGGTGTGCAGCTTCTGCTCTCTGTACTCTCAAGTCACTGCTGCGACTCTGACTGTGGACTTCCCTGCTGCTGAGCTTGCAGTCCCTACAGCTGCCCCTCCCATGTCTGAAGCAGGCGCACACTGCTTCAAGCCTCGTACTCTGCACTCCCCCATTCGTGCTTTTTATTCCTCTCTGTGTTCAGTTTCACTTTCTTTTGTAGTCAGAATATTTTCTTTCCTGTGCATCCTTTCGATCTTAGAGCTCCTTGGTCTTCCATCTGTAGCCTTCTTTCACCAAATTACATTATCTCCTTAAGTGATATTACCTGTTCTCTAAGGTTCATTAACTCAGCCTTGGACAAAGCGCATCAGGATTCAAATGATGCCTCTGCCACTCAGCTTGTCTGGTTTGAGGAGACATAGTGAGCTTCTCTAGGTATCCATTTCCTCAGCTAGACTGTTACCACTTGATAGACTACTATCAGAATACCGTGATTAATTGTTAAAAATGTAGTGACATTCAGAAAATGCTTATTAAACTGGCCAGCATAAGATAATTTGGCAGTAAAGATGGTAATGTTTATTATATATGTGTGGCAGCTTTCACATTCATATTCCTAGCCTAAGATTCTTTCCTAAGCTCAACACATACAACTGACCTCAATTTGAATGGCCTATAGGCATTTCAAGCTCAATGTAATAAACTGCAGTTTATCCTCAAGAAAATTACATATATCCCAGACTATTTTCTTAAATGACACTGCCACTAGTTACATAAGCCAGAAACCTGAATATCATTGTAAACTGACCACCCCTGTCCCTTACTAATATAATTAACTGCTACATCTGATAACACCAGGCCCCAGACACTGTTTCAGGTGGTTGATACATATCAAGTCATTTGATGAGATGCAAAGGCAATAAATGACTGGTAAACATTATAGGCAATAAACATAGTAAGTCAGTAAAGGAAGCATGGCTACAGCTGAATGTTCCCACAAGAAGCAAAGTGAAATATTAAAACATGGTGAATAAAAAATGGCAGAGAAAACCCATTCAAAACTCATGCACTGGTAGAAACAAACATGGCTGTATGAATTAAATAGAAAACTCTTGGGCTCAGCAGTTAGGAGTAAGTGCTGCTCTTGCAGATGACCTGAATTTTATTCCTAGCACCCACATGGTGGCTCACAACCACCTTGACCTGGGTATTCATTACATAGTTGCATTCAATTAATGAAAAACTCATCTGTCACCTGAAATTAAATTATAACTGCTGAGATGAGTCATGCCATATAAATATGATAGTGCGTGTTTTTCCTGTAAGAATGATTACCATTATATTGGAAAAATTGGAAAATGTATCACATGGATATACTTGAGCTTTTACAGACCTTAAAAAACTGAAATTTGGGCTGGAGATATGGACCTCTATATGTCTTCCTCCCTCCGCCTCCCCTTATCCTTCTCTCCCCCCCCTCCTTCCTCTCCCTCCCATATCTATACTTATACACCAGGAGAGGGCTCCAGATCTTATTATAGATATTATGAACCATCATGTGGTAGCTGAGAATTGAACTCAGGAACTTTGGACCAGTACTCTTAATTTCTGAGCCATAGCCCAAGACCCAAAATTTCAGTTTTTTAAGAAAGATTTGTTTATTTTATGTATGTGAGTACAGTGTCTCTGTCTTCTTCCCATTACAGCTGGTTGTGAGTCACCATGTGAGTGCTGAGAATTGCACTCAGGGCTTTTGGAAGAGCAGCCAGTGCTCTTAACCTCTGAGTCATCTCTCCAGCCCAAATTTCAGGTTTTTGTTTTGTTTTGTTTTGGTTTGGTTTTTCGAGACAAGGTTTCTCTGTATAGCCCTGGCTGTCCTGGAACTTACTCTGTAGACCAGGCTAGCCTTGAAGTCAGAAATCAGCCTGCCTCTGCCTCCCAAGTGCTGGGATTAAAGGCGTGCACAACTACTACCTGGCTCAAATTTCAATTTTTTTTTTTTTTTTTTTTTTGGTTTTGGTTTTTCAAGACAGGGTTTCTCTGTATAGTCCTGGCTGTCCTGGAACTCACTCTGTAGACCAGGCTGGCCTCGAACTCAGAAATCCGCCTGCCTCTGCCTCCCAGGTGCTAGGATTATAAGTGTGCGCCACTACACCCGGCAAATTTCAATTTTTTAAGGTCTGTGAAAGCTCAAGTATATTTATGTGATATATTTTCCAATGTAATGGCAATCATTCTTACAGGAAAAATATACGATATCATGTTAACATAATATGACTCATCTCAAAGTTATCTACTAACAATCTCATAATTTTATAATTTAAAAATCAGACATTAGGCCGGGCGGTGGTGGCGCACGCCTGTAATCCCAGGACTCTGGGAGGCAGAGGCAGGCGGATTTCTGAGTTTGAGGTCAGCCTGGTCTATCAAGTGAGTTCCAGGACAGCCAGGGCTATACAGAGAAACCCTGTCTCGAAAAAAACAAATCCAAAACACCAAAAAACAAAACTCAGACATTAGCAACATTTACAAAATAAAAATATTTGTATAGACTCTCACTGGCTAAGTATTCCTAATAAAAAAAAAAGTCCCAAACTGAAGATGCTCCAAAACTTGAAATTTCTTTCATTTTATATCAATGTTCCATATCATTTCATATCAATGTTTCATATCAATCAAAGAAATAAATATTCTTATCATGCAATATGGTTTGAATTATTATTTTAAAATCTGAAAATCTGGTAAACCACAAGGTATTATTCAGTAAAATAAACTTGAATATAACAGTGCTTTAGGGGAATATCTTATAATTATATAGGATTTATTGTCTTTATTAAAACAAAAGCTTTATCAATAGCTTGCATCCTCTATAACTAAGTTGACCACAGCACATAGTTTCCACTCCTATAATGATATAAAAACAGTATCTACTATTAAATAATAATGTGGACTTAATATTATTATCTTTATGACTAAAACAAAATGATCAAACAGATAAAACAGAAAAATGTACATAATCTTTTAATTTTTTTAAAAAGTGTAAACATTTATATTATGAACAGTAGCACTTGGATTTTAAATAAATGGCCTCGTTACTTTCAAGTCTTCGACTTTAAAGTGCCAAGTTTTGTGAGAAGTTGCTCAGCAGGCCAATTGGCCTGCTGTCCTCAGTGTCTCCCATACAGCAAGCAGCTCACATAGCTGCCTTCACACCCATGGATTCACATCCATCCACACACCATCCATCCCAATATTCCACCTGATTCCTAGGCTGGATGCTGATGATTCATTAAAGAATCACCTTCTCACCAGCAGGTCACTTACACATGAATACCTTCAGTTATTTAGCTAATCACTTACTGAAAGCCATGCAAGGGATTCCATGATTCGATGTTCACATCTTTCTAAATGTTTTATCATTTCTCTTGTCAAGTTGGCTTCCACTTTGATAAAACTTTCAATCACTTTGTAAAAATCAAAGGCTTTTAAATTAAGTACATTCAGAATCCATGGGAAGGACAAATCTGTTCCAGAATCAAGATTCTGTATTGTACTTCCTAAAAACAAGAAAAAAAATGTGTCAATATGAAATATTATTGTCTGAACTGATGAGATTTGGAAGATCTTATAACACAGAATCAACATATGGAAAAAAAGGGTAAGCATTTTTTTATTTACAGCAAGTATTTTTTATACTGTGGTCTGCAGACTCTCAAGAAACTGGGTTCCAAATGTTAAGTGTATGTGCACACATTTTCCTTAGAGATAAGAATCATAATTTCTGTAAGATTTGCACAAGTTTACATGTTCTACACTAACACCCAGGCAGGTATCTTACCAGCAATTCACTATCATATCAATTTTAACTACCATTACTGCTTGGTTAGGAAGAAATGGCTCAGTGGTTAGGAGCACTGATTGCTCTCCCAGAGGTCCTGAGTTCAATTCCCAGTAACTGCATGGTGGCTCACAACCATCCATAATGAGATCTGACATCCTCTTCTGCTGTATCTGAGGACAACTACAGTGTACTCACATACATACATTATTTTTTTTTTAATGGAAGACCGGTGATGCTTTTAGGATTCTGCTCATTAGCCTGACAGAGGCAGTGCCCGCCTTTAACCCCAGTGGAAGCAGGTGGATCTGAGTTTGAGGCCAACCTGGTCTACAGATATATCGAGTTCTAGGACAGCCAAGGCTACATAGTGAGAACTGTCCTTGAGCCTGATGCTGCAGGTCTATAATGCCAAATACTCAAGAGGCTGAGGCAGGAGAATTACAAGTTCAAGACCTGGTCAGTCTATAGACTGAGTTCAATGCCTATTGAGATCCTTTCTTAAAACCAGTACATATAAAGGAGCTGGGCTGCCAAGTCCCTCACTGAGTTCAGTTCTTAACACTTCAGAAGGAAAAGGAAGAGACTTTGCTAGCTTTATTAGAAAATGATTTCTCATAAAAATGTACAGATTATTATGAAGATTCAGTTTTGTTGATTACTATTTAAATTCCTTTATCTGCTTATCTATCTTTAGATGACTCTTCCTCTTTTGTTTCTGCAAGTGAAACATTTTAACATTTGCAACAACGTATGAAAAGTAATATATTAAAAAAGAAAAGTAATATATTTTTCAAATTATATCTTTAAAAACAGTTATGAGCTTTTATTCTGTTATTAAACTGTCATAGGTATTATAAAACAGCAACCAATTAGGAAGTATCCAGTTTCTGGTGGACTCCTGCTCCTGGTCTCATGGACAAAGTCACACTGCTGTTTTTCAACATTCCACGGCACTTTATATACTCTCGAACATTCCACGGCACTTTATATACTCTCGAGCCTCTGGAGCAGTTTCATTGGCTACCTTTCCTGAATTCAATACACTTGGAGCAGAAGCCTAGGAAATTCTTTCCCCCAGATGACCTAAATGACTGACATGGTAAACCATTTAAACAGCTGCAACTGCCAATTACATGGTTTAGCATATATTATCTACAGTATGACTTTTTCTTCTCACCACATGGATAGACACAAAAAAACCAAAACAACACAAAACCACAACATAACTTAAGAATTTGTTTAAATTAAGCTACAGTGCTTATTTATTAAAATTTAACTTACTGCTATATGTAGCCATTACAACTTCAAGAGCACAGGCCAATAAAGACATATGAAAGATGTTGTCATTTAGGAGTTTGCTAAAAGGAGAAAGAGTGAATAGTTTTAAATATGGCTTTTATAGAAATAAATCATTTTATTAAAATGAGAAAATATTTACCTAAAATTCTGAATGGACAAACGTTCTTCTTCCTAAAACAGATAAATTTTTACATTTTTAATTGAAGCTTTCTTTGTGTCAGCATTGAATTTTTTCTATTTTGTTTTCTTTAACTTACTGATTTAAGCATGGATTCCATCACACGATAATACAATCGGACCCCAAGTTTATATCTCTATGAACAGAAGGAAAAATAATAAGGTTTTACTGTTTCAGAAAATCAAAAAGTTAATTGACTTTTGTTAAACTCTTATTGAAACACATTCTTCTCCTTGTAGGAATATGGCTAGTCTATTTAAAGTCCACGGCTTAGCATGAACCAGTGCTGAGGTGAATTCCCGACAGCCAGCGCAGTGTGTCTAGGAGCTGATGTTTCTTCGCTCACTTTCAGCTTTTGCCACTTGCTATGTGACCAGTACCATTTGAAACCTTTTACACATCTAGTATAATCCTCTGACGATGATGAATATTGATTTTTGAAATGGCTAAGAATAAAAAAATAGTTTGTCTGTAAAACTCAATAATTTTTTTTTTTTTAGCACAGGCCAAAAACAACAACAACAACAAAAAAAAAAAAAAACAGGAAAAAAAGCCCACCAAAGTTGATCTAATCAGTACATGTTTTAAACAAATGATTAGTTCTCATCAATTAAAAAGAATCGGTGTTTGAATTACAAATACACACACACACACACACAAGCACTATTCTTTTATTCCAAAACAAGAGCGTGAGTGCTACATATACTCAAAAGAATTTTTGTATAATCCTCTAAACCAGTAGTTCGCAACCTTCCTTCAGTCTCCCATGAGCAGCAGCAAACACAAGCAGCAGCTGGAACAGCCCTCCGGCCATTCCCTTCTATGACTGCACAGTGCTACTGCAGTACAGACGGCTCTGACAGAAGAGCTCTATACGGAGGCACTAACAGATGCGCACTCGTTACCTGTACTCCAATGTCAACACATCCCTGCCCCACGGCGTTAGCAAACTTCTCTTTAAAGATGTGTCCAACATCCTTTACTCTTTTTAGGATATTTTCTTTTGGATTCACTGTGCAATTCTTTAAGAAATATAAACAGAAATAAATATTGAAGTTACTTTTTGACCAGAGTTATTTTCCTCTTTTCTAGTAAATAACTTTGATCTGCTGCTTGCTTGTGAAAACATGTAAATACTTCTACTATAACAAAAAAAGCAATTAACACTATAGAACATGACCAGTCTGCTACTGAAATTTTAAGCCAGTAGTTTTCAACCTTCCTAAATGCTATAACCCTTTAATACAGATACTCATGTGGTAGTGACCCCCCCAGCCATAAAATGTTGTTGCTGCTTCATAACTAATCTTCCAACTGCTATTAATCATAATGTAAATATCTCATATTCAGGATATCTGATATGCAACTCCCAGTGAAGTTACAACCCACAGGTTAAGAAGAGCAGTCTTAAACAAATAAAGGATATAGACAAAACATTTATCAGCCTTTGCATCTATCATATGTTCTCATAAAGTACCCTCAGTTATGGATTGCTTTAGTGGACTGGAAAGATGCTAGGCAACAGTTAAGAGTACTGGCTTTCAGAGGCCACGGATTTGGTTCCCAGCATTGACATGGAGGCTTAACCCTCTTTAACTCCAGTCCCAGGGATCTAATGCCCTCTTCTGGCCTCTACAGGTACTATATGCACATAGTATATTAACATAAATGCAGACAAAAACACCTATATACATAAAAACCCCAACTTTTTTTAAAAAAAAGGGTTACCTTAACATGTATATAACCTTACTACTCAAAAGCAAATGACGAAGTAAAAGTAAGATTTGAGTTTTGTTTCATTTCCTTATGAAATGTGCTTTAAGAAAATGCAGAATTAAGAATATTATTTCTTTGTATTTTCAGGTACACAAGTCAGGAGAATAGTTACAAGTGATGTATTATAGTAGTCTAAAACTTATACTATGCTATATTAAAATATATCACAAACATTATTCATGTCTCCTATAATCAGATTAATTTTATTTTTTATAATCTTGATGGATCATATATATTCAAAATATATTAAAAATAAACTTTCTAAATTTAAGATTATAATTCTTTGCACAATGCCACTAAAAATGTAACTCACACCTTAGAATATCAATAATTCTGTATTTCCTAAAGAAAATAGCATAGAAATCTTAGGAACATTAGACACACACACACACACAGACACCATTTCCTGGTGTAATATTACTGTTTTCAAAATGTTTGCATAATTCCTAAGACTTTATGTATAGGAAATATGGCATTATTTCCACCACCACCCCCAAAAAAACAAAGAAAACTGAATATAGAAAGAAGTAAAAAAAATTAAATTAAATTAAATTACATTTAAAAAAAAGAAAGAAGCAAAATTTCCAGCTATGGTAGAGGTAAGATTTTTGAGGTCAAAGCCAGCATAGGCTAAATAATGAGTTTGAGGACATGATGGATGGATGGATGGAAGGATGGATGGATGGACAGAGAAAGGGAGAAAGGAAAGGAGAAAAGAAAAAGAGAAAAACCAAACCAAAAGAAAAAAGAGGAAGACGAAGAGGATAAAAAAAGCCACAGAAAAACTTTATGGTCTCCACAATGCTTGCTCTGAGCCACCTGCCATCTACACATCAGTTGTCTTCAGAAAGTGCATGAAGCTTCAAATTCATTAAAAAGTTAAGCTATAAATTCTGCTTAAGAAAATGTCCTTGAGCCAGAATTTCTTGTCTAACTAAAGTAACTCAAATAAAAGAGAGCTCCTACCTAATTCTAAGATGGAAGTAAGTATTCAAGAAGATATTGGAAGAGAGATTATCTTTCTTTAGCATCTACATTATCCTTGCTAAAAGCTGTAAGCAATTAGGTAGATATATGGCAAATATTTCTTGGCCTATAGAATTATAACTTTATAAGTTGGGCAAATAAAATCATATTTGAACAATTATTATGGATAAAATGACAGAACTTGTTTTGTTAATCTCTGGATATAATACAGTAGAAGATAACAACATACTATGATAAAAACTGATTATAGTATGAGATAGAACATTAGCAAATATAAAAGGCACTTATTTATAATAATTAATTTATAAAGGCTATCAGCCAGGTGTGGCATGGTTATGGATTTCCCTGTCATTTAACCCTTAAGCAAGAGACAAAATGAGGAGGCCACTCGCAGATGCTAGCGCCAGTCACCAGTATTTCTGTCTTGTGTTTCTGAGGGAAAGACAACAGGAGCTTTCAAATATCAAGCTCCGGGTCTCTTAGGAGTGGGAAGGGCTATGTGAAAGGTAAGTTCTATTAGCTAAAACAAACAATAGTTAGACTCACAGAAGATTCAGCAGCAATGGGATCTTAAAAATAGACACACACACACACACACACACACACACACACACACACACACACACACAGCATAACCCTAAATTAACCTTGGAGTTACCAGAAAGAAATTGCCATGGGAAGGTTTAGAGGGAAAAGATACAAGAAAGAGTAATTTATTTATAGTATAACCTCAAAAATAAAAGCACTAATTTTAAAAGAAAATTGTTAGAGAATATATCTAAGTAAAAAAAAAAAAAAAAAAATGGCGTCCCTGAAAAAGGGGTGAACTAGAAGCTGCCCTGTGTTTTATGGCGAAAGAGTCAGAATAACCCATCCTCTATTGCAAAAAGATAAAAGGAAGAGCTCTGGAAATCACAAAGGTAGTGACAGACACTGGAAAAGAAGGGAGCCTTAAAACCAGCTCCTACTGGGAGCGCCCAGCCTGGGAGGGGGAGGGGAAGCAGAGCCTTAGCCAAAAAGCGAATAAGAACAAGCCCAGGAGCCTCAGAGCCAGGTAAAGGTTTGAGCAAACACCAAGTCTTCTGGCTTTCAGATCCGCAGTGGAAAGCAATGCCACTTGCTATTCAGAATGACTCTGAATACAAGGGTGACAGGGAACAAGTTATCTAAAACTGAACTACCTGTGCTGAAAGCAGAGAACAACCTCAAGGCAGGGAGCCTGAATCGAACCTATCACAACAGCTCTCCCGGGGTGGGGGAGCCCAGAGAGGCAACTGTGATTTGGAAAAGGGGTTTCAGAACTTGACAAACCAAAAAGTGCAGATAATAAACTACACAAGGAAAACCTTCAATAGCTCAAGACAGACCTCACAGACTGAGACGGCCTTCGAGTTGAAAAGTCCTGAGCCTCGGTTAATGGGTTAACTAAGGACCCACCTATTGCTATTCACTCCTGACATTAAGGTAAGTCTGGAACTATAATGGTCTAATTGCTATAGGATGATTAATACTTGGGAGATTTTGAAAGTACAAAGGCAGGTTCTCTAACTGCTCTCTACAGACCTCGGTGCTGCTGCAGTTTTGCAAACATAAGAAAAACTAACAATATTTAAATAAAATAACCATCAAATCTGGAGCAATTCAAAGAGCAACAAATAAAATACCAAGTAAGTACATTTTGGATAAAAAAGAAGTTTTTAAAAATATACTTAACACTTTAACTTCTAATTTCAATTTTCTTTTAAGATATCACAAGTGATAGTTTATATATGGCTTACATTGAAATAGGAAATCAAATTTTCTGATGGCTGATCACTTGCAGAATTTAAAATCACCATTAATTGTTGAATAGTATTCATAACCGTCCTAGAGAAGAGAACACAGGAAGAAGCATTAAGCAACTGAGAGAAAAAAAGAAAGAATGAATGAATACACTTATCACACAGATTGAGCTTATCTCCTTTGGGGTGGGAGGAGAAAGGGCTACGTATCCTAAGTCACAGTCCGCTGAGGGAAGCAAAGGCAGGAGGAACTCGCCCCAGAAACCTGGTCAAATTCTGTGTAAGACATGGAACTATTTTCATTTTCCTGCACGTGTGACCAGTTGTGATGGTTGAAGACGCTGTCTTTTCTTCAGGGGAATGTGGGAGCATGGGCTTATGAACTACACAATCCTCCCAAAGCCCAGATTCAATAGGATCCTCATCAAAATCCCAATACACTTCTTCGCAGAAATTAAAATGATAATCTTAAAATTCATATGGCAATACAAAAGATTCAGGATAGCCAAAACAATTATGAACACTCTGGAAGTGCTAGTAAAGGCATCACTATTAAGCATTATCTCTTAACATATCCTGTGTACCATGTATCTGAAAGAAGTTCCCTGAAATAAGACCTTATCTAAATAAAATAAAATCCCCTTAGCATGTATAGTTTAAAACTTACACCTTAAGTCTTTTAGAAAAGTAGTATCATTAAGTATAAGTACAGAACTGATACACTTACTAATAAAACTAAGTACCAATACTATCGATAGAGAACTATTTGTCAAACTAATGACGTTTTCCAGAAAATATACCTTATATTTTCATATTATATGGATACATAACTGGCTTCAAAATGCTATTCTTTCAAGAAAATATTACAATTAACTCTCCAAAACAGGGCTTCACTGTATAGTATAGGCTAGCCTCAAGCTTGCAACAACCCTCTCGATTCAACCTCCCAAATCTGGAGATTAAATAAAGGATCACTATCTGTCCATAAATTTTATACATTTTCAAATAAAGACAGTAAGATATTTAGAAACTCATGTGAAGAATTAAAAGAGCCTTTGTTACTCCTTCAAGGGAGAAGAGTAAGGTCTTGAGTAAAAGTCACTATTGTTGGGGCTAGAGAGATGGCTCAGAGGTTAAGAGCACTGACTGCTCTTCCAGAGGTCCTGAGTTCAAATACCAGCACCCACATGGTGGCTCATGGCCATCTGTAATGGGATCCAATGCCCTCTTCTGGTATGTCTGAAGAGAGTGATATAAAATAAATAAATATTTTAAAGTCACTATTGCTAAAGCATAATATGTGCCAGTTTCTCGGGACCTCCACTCTATAACTGCATGCAGACATACACTTGTGTCTGTAGAATATAGGAAAGATTGGTATTGTAGCTTTGCATTTGAGACATTGTATAGGATGTCTCAAGAACTACAAACTGTTTAGGGCTGGAAGGCTGATTTAAATATAATACAAAACATGCCATGATCTCAGTTTTCTATACTTCATATTTTACACACTACATTTTTATAGCTACTAGAGATAAACCTAAGTCACAATGATTAATGCCATAAATGACCAACTACTAAGAACAAAACTGTAGACTTCTTTGAAGCAGCTGACTCAAGCACTTGTTTTTTCTTGAGCCTTTATTCGGATTCTTGGCTTTCTGCTCTAGGCTCCAAGCCATATCTGCTAACTGCAGTCTAATTTCTCTCTGGTTCTGGCTGCACTCCTCACAGGTCAACCCTTGCCTCTCGCTTTTATACTTCCTGGCTTTGGGCAGATACATGTATTTTCATGTTTTTAACTTGCCCTGATAATTCCTGGTCTACGGGTGCTTTGTATCTTGCTGCTTACTAGAATCTGCATATATTCTATTAAGATTGGTATGTGAAACATGAATGCATCACATTTGTCACACATGTCCCTGGTCCTTCATTCCTACCACTATTCAGCTGACCCAGTCCTTTGACATGACTCATCTGAACTACTCCAATAGGTCAGTGCAGAGATTCCCATCACTATGGGTGAGAGGCAAAGGCATGTACAGGAAAAGAATTCCTCAGGTTATTCTCATGTGCACTCGGGTCTAAGCACTAAGATGCGCTGATAGTCCTATTTCTAACCTGTCTGTACTCAGTTTTCCTTCATGACCCACTGACAGGTAAAGCTGTAAAGCTAAGGTCTGGGCTGGGGATGTAGCTCAATGATCGAGCACCTGCTTAGTATGTGCAAAGCCTTGAATTTGACCACTGGGAAAACAAACAAACAAACAAACAAACAATCACTTCTCTGAGAAATGAAATCTATTTTTATTCTTCCTTGTGTATATCATCCATTTAAAACACAGACCACATCATGTACCAGGCAAAGTGAAGATGGCGTATTAGTTAAGACCTGTTTTCCATTCCTGCAATTTATTCCCCCATCTTACAATCAGTACAGAGCAATTAGTAGTTCCCAGATCCATTATGCTGTGCCACATTTCAGTGCCTCTTTATATAATATTACCTTTTGATAAAATTCACTTGAGGCAAAATTTCATACATTTTTTGTTACTAAAATGAGCCTGTTTACTATCTACTGTCAGTTGATATGTCTCACTGCTTGCTTGCAATGTACCAAGCACCATGACAGGTCTTAATTATTTAATTATTAAAACTGTGAATAAAAACCCATGGTCCATATGGAACACAACTTAAAGGCTATTATTGGTATTAGTGAAAAACAGGTAAACACGTAAATGGATTTATAGTTATATTGTGAACACAAAGGAAGAGCAGATGGTAGTCTACAGAATTTCAAGAAAGAATACCAAGTGTGAAAGCTTTCAAGTACAAAAGAGGTCTGACAATTCAACAACTAAGAAAAGACCAGTGTGCGGCTAACACAGAGTAATGAGCACAAACCGTGGTTGGCCAGGCAACAGAAAGCAGGCCACGTAAGGTCTTAGGCAAGGTTAAGGAATTTGCTTTGTATTCTAAATGCAACTAGAAGTAAGCAATGGGTTCAAGCAGCAGTCACACACACAATTGGATTTACACTCACAGACTATTATTTCTAGGCTCTGTGGAAAACAGGTTTATTGGTAGGAGAAAGCTACAGTGGGAAGAAATGAATGACACGAGCAGTTAGGTACTAAATGAATTCAAGAAGAAGAGAGCTGTGGTGCACAAAGGTAGTGAGGGCGGACAGAAATGGAGCAAAGCACGTGGAACATTCAGCTGGGTCTGATCACTAGTACCAAAGTGGGATATTAGTGAGGCAGGGACACAGAACAACTTTAGGTTATGTAACATCAAACATTGATGCTTTTCCTTTCTGAGTGAAACATACTTTTTTTTTTTTTTTTTTAGATATTTGCTTTATTTATATTTCAAATGTTATTCCCTTTCCTTGTTACTCCTCCAAAAACCCCCATCCCATTCCCTCTCCCCCTGCTTACCAAGCCCCTTCCCCCAATTTCCTGACCCAGCATTCCCCTACACTGGGGCATGGGGCCTTCACAGGACCCAGGGCCTCTCCTCTCATTGATGTCTGAAAAGGCCATCCTCTGCTACATAAGTAGCTGGAGCCATGAGTCCCTCCGAAACATACTTTTTAAGTTATGCCCCTAATACGTAAAAACAATCAAGTTATGTTTGTAGCATAAGTCATAAATCAACAAAACAGTCCTCCATACATATTTGTTACATGCTGTGAAAACACAGAGTCCAACAAAGAGCAAGTATAAAGCACTTACACAGACTGAATGAACAAGTCTAATGAAAACCGGAAGCAGGAAAAGGCATACCTAACCGGAGTGTGTGGAGTGACCACGCTTGCCTCTTCATCAGGGTTGGTTTTTCGTGGCGTTCTCTCTGTTTCAAAACTAAATAATAAGTAAAGTAACACATACTGAAATTTACAATTTGTGTTTATGTATCAAAAAGCAGTTATTACTTATTAAATAAATAACAATAATTAATTCCTGCTGTTGAGAGCATTGCACAAATTGTTTGCTATGTGGTAAGTACTGTGAACTAAGAGCTGCTTGTATGACTGTTTGTCACCACGGTTCTCCAGCGTGGCTCTCCTTCCACGGCTTTACAGAAAGTCATGTGCCCACCACGGAGGACAGTGTTCTGGAGAGCGGAAGATGTTTTCTGGCTGATGGTGTAATGGCTGAGCTGTGTGGGATCTTAAAACACTGCAGATTCCATTTTTTCAGTGACTATGATGTCCGAAGATTTCATTTCTACTTAGAACTAAAAACATTTTACTGTGTTTAACTCATAAATTACATGTTTTAATTTCACAGTAAAATAATTCTTCTTAAAGAGTCAACCAATAATTTAAAACTGTAATTACTCTTAGCCATTTCCTATTTTAGAAATCTTACTTGATAAAAGAATATTTTCTTAAAATATTGTTTGAAATATTAAGCAACAGTATATAAAAAGAATGGAATGAAAGAGAAATCTCGAGTAAACTAATTAGTATAACCATTTTCTTTTGGTACACATTTAAAACCTATCTCGCTGACCAAACAAACAAACACAAAATCAGAAAATTGTCTTAAGAAATACTTTACACTAAATCTCTATTTGCTATTAATTGTATGTTTAAAGAACTACCTTTGCACTAGACAAAGACATTTGAGAATAATCTGCTACAAAAGATGTTAAAAGATTTCTAAGTTAATAAAAATCTATGTAACATATCTGAGTAATTATTAATCCAAATAAAAAGCATGCCAATATATAAAAGTTATGTCATTGCAATACCTGTCTATAGGATCAGTCTGAAGTGTTTTATCATGATCCAAAAATAGTCTTGCATCTAAATCTTTGTTTTTAAGATAAACTTCTTCATAGCGTTTAGAAAGACTTTCAACCTCAAAAGAAAGAAATTGGCAATTATTCTTTTTGTGTTATATCTATTAGAATACATAAGTAGATTTCATTAAAGTACTTTTATACTATGTACATTCAATTTTAAAACATACTGAGTCCAGATCCAAAGTAAGATCAGTCTAGAAGTGAACTATAGAATATTACACATAAACTTTATTATTGTTTACTATTTTACATATACATTTCACTTATTAGAATTTTAGCTAGACAAGGGTCATCAAATGCCACAAGACAGTGCTGAAAACAAAAACGTTGTCACAGGTTGAACATTTCCTACCCAACATATTTAGAACCAAAAATCATTTAATATTTTAGATTTTTAAAATTTTGTAATACTGGAATATAAAAAATGAGATATTTGAAGGACAACATCTAAGTGCAAATGTAATTTATGTCATAAAAACATATTATTGTATGTAGAGTATAAAGGTAATTTTAGATAACCTTTTAGAATACTTATGTATTCTGAATAGAACTTTTCACTTGTGGTCATATCAGTGTTTAAATAACAAATCGTTAGGAACTCTTACTATAACTAAGATTTGCTGTGATGTTTTTCCTCTTCCTTCTAGTGTTACGGAAGAACCAAGAGTCTCACACATATTAAACATACATCCCACTGCTACTTGAGTCCTGAAGTGTTTCTGTCTAGTTTCTTAAATCTTAAATCTTGCCTCATCTTAAATGTAGATTGAGATTGATGTTGTTCCAGTGCTGGGGATAGAACCCAGGATATTTGACATGCTTAGACAGGTACTCTAGCACCGAACCACACTCCCTATTCCTTCCTGTAGCTTTTAAAGTCAATGCTTAATCTTGAGATAACAAAAACTGTACTGTTTAAAAAAAAAGGTAGAAGAATGCAAATTGCATGTTTCCCTACATAAATATACTGAGCAGAATGGTTACTAATCCATAACTAAGATTAGTCACCACTCTTGTCCCACCTTAGAGAAGCACCATCTGACGTGTAATACTGAAAATGTAAAGTTCCTCTTAAGGCACCCATTGAAACTAACCCTTTATTTAGGGCACTCTATAGCTTGGGAACAGCAAGTTTCTAATGGCTAAGGTAAGAATAAGACTACTAAAAGTCCAGGCCCCAGACAAGTGGTGCTGGCTCATGACTTTAACCTCAGCACTGGGAGGCTGAAGAGAACAGACCTCTGAGTTCACAGCCAGCCTGGTCTACAGAGTGAGCCATAGCTACATAGAGAAACCCTGTCTTAAAAAACAAAAACAAAACAAACAAAAGGCAAAAAGACCAGGCCCCTTCTTGCTTCCCTAGGCCACTAGCAGACCACTCTTCTGCCCTGTATATCAATCTTACATGAAAATCTGCAGTTTACTTAAAGACTCTCTACTACAACATACTATTGAGCCTTTGAATCTACAAAGTTCAGTCACTTGAAAAGCCATCTTCTATAGAACATACTCATCTCAGAAATCACATCCCCTCAGAACTGTGTTCCAAGAAATTCCCCTGCCCCAGTTTGGATGTGACAGCCCTCAAGATACAAAAACCCAAGATTCAAAAACCCATGCATACTTCCATCAGACTCTTGTGGGCTCTTTATTGATCTGAGTTTTTTCTTTGTTTTGTTTGGTGTATTATCATTCTATATAGTCCTAGATTTCATAATTTCTTTCCAGTGCATTATGTACTTTGACCATACAAATCCTCCCATACTCTTCCCTTCCCGAGTCTTCTGCCCCTTCCTGTCATATTGAAATTCATAGCTTTATGTATCTATGTAAAATCTAGAATCCACAGATTAGAACAAACATAAGGTATTTGTCTTTCTGTGAGGTGATGCAATATTTTGAAAATATCTGTTATATTCTAAGAGACAAGAACTTTTGTTGTACCTCACAGCCAAAGTTAATAATAAACTGAGATTAAGATACTGTGTATCAAACTGTTTGCTTACCCTACCTTTAAGACAACAACATAACCAATAACCAACCTTATCTACCTTGAATTTTCTACCTAATCAATTTTTTACAACCTAAGCAAATGCATAGCTGCAATTTTAAGCTCCATGCACTTCCATGCCTCTAACCTAGATAACCCATAGTGTTTCATTTACTGAAAGCTGCAAATGCAGAAGCTGAAAAAAACTTCCTAAAATCTGTAACAAAATTTCAAAGCAGCCCTTTATGGACACTGGTAGATAAAAAAAAAAAAAAAGACAAAAAGGTCTTTGTTAATTTCTTCCCCCATGTGATGTGTTCTATGCTGTTCAACAAACAGAATAAAGCTCTTCATTGAGGAAGAACACACAAACACATACAGTTCAAACAACAGACATACGCAATCACAGACATTGAAACATACAGACACATACAAGGACAGCCTTAGGCAGGCAGGATTCAGATGCACTACAAACTACAGAAGACACAGTGAGTGTGAAGTAGAGAATTCAATCTAAACTCCCCCTTGGTTAAACAACTCCATGAAGTACTTTTCTTTCTTTCTTTAATGTGACACTGTTGTATTATTGGTAACTCAGCATTAATCACTAATATGCTATAATCTGCACATTTCTGAGTTTATAGTTATTATTTTACTTAATGTTATGATCTCAAGGTATACACATTTTCCCATAAACAGCATAAATGCCTTCATTCTCCAAAGGCTTAAAAAAAAAGCTCCATTGTGCATAAATATATTTTCTTTATCATTTTACCTCATAAACATCTAGACTGATTCTATAAATTATCTATTATAGCTAGAGCAGCAATAAGCATTGCTATACAAGGATCTTTATAGTATGCTGTCATAAAGTCTTTGGGACATGTACCCAGAAGATACAGGTAGGTCATTTAGCAGTCCTATTTTTAGTTTTTTCAGAAATTCATTATTGGTTCCATCAAGTCTAGACTAATTATATTCCCATTATATACATATGATATATATACATATATATACATATATATATGTATATATTATATACATATATATGTGATAAATTTATTTATTAGATATTCAAAGATTGATAGCTTCCAAAGAATTCTTCTCACCCAATAGGCCGTTTCTTCATTCAATTTCATTCAATAGTTTCATGCAGAGCCTTTTAGTTTCATCCAATGGCTGAGTAATTGTAATTTTTCATTTTTCTCATAAAATTATGTATCTACCCTAAAGTATTCTACCTATGTTTTTGGGTAGAAGTGTCAGTTTCTGTTTATACATTAAGAACTTTGATACAGGTATTTGACCTTCATAGGATGAGAACTAGGATCTAATTTCCTTCTTCTGCATGTAGTTTCCCCAGGACCACCTGAAGCAGTTCTGTATTGTCATCTTGTTCGGTATCTTGTGGCATTCCTTCCTATCCTGCGTCATGGAACTGTGAGGAGCGCTGGTGAAGTCAGCAGCGAATGCACCTGGACCTGCGCTTTTCTAGTGGAGAGACTCATGACCTTCTCAGGATCACTGTAACACATCTGTTTATATACTCTTGCTTTAAGATTTATGCCATGTATATCCTGAAATTTATACATTTTTTCCTAGATTTTCCATTTTACCTGAATATGGATTTTCAAAGGTGCTTTAATGATCCTGATTTTCACTGGTGTTTTTTTCCTTTTCAACACCTAAATTTATTAAGTTGGGTCTTTCTTCTGGTCCATTTGGCTCAAGGTCTATCAATTTGGCTTATCTTTTCAGAGAATAAACTCTTCATTTCACTGAGATTTTGCTTTGTTGGGGGGAAAGGGAGGACTCGAGAGCACAAAGGATGGCCTCCAATGTAATGTAAACGTCTGCCTCTCCCAATAGCACTATTTTTTAAAATTAATCATTCCATTATTTTACATCTCACATGATATCCCACTTCCCCATCACCCCTTCCCCCACACCCCATCTCACATATGCCCTTCCCCTCCCTCCCTCCCACTAGCACTTTTAAGGACAGTGAGTAAAAGCTTATCTCTGTACCACTTGATCCAGCACTTGCACACACTAAATGCACAACAAACATTAAATAAACTCCTAAATTAAATTACCAATCCAGGTAAAAGAATCAGCTGTTCAGCTTTCTAGTTCTATGCCTTCTGACAAATTATGTTAACTTATACATTTGACTATGACTTTGAAACCTGTTACCATAGAAAACTTATCTTTACAGTTCTACTCAGCTTAGTTTCCTTTGAGAAATAAACAAGTGACATAAAGTAAATTGATTTTAAGAAATGTAAACAATTATCCCATCCCCCAAAGTCTCAAATTTCCTTTCAAATTACCTCTGGAAGTCCATTAGATGATACAATTCCAAGTGAATTTATAAAAGGGATAAAATTTTTGAAGTAAACATTTTTCACCTGAAAAATACAACATCTTAAGATATAAATCTAAAATTATCCAGTAATATAATGATATATTACAATTTAAAACAAAATAAAATCTAGTCCTAGTAACTATTCACACTAAGTGTTTGTTAACTGCCACTTACATTACATTCAAACTAATATTCATTTATAACTGACTTAATTATTTATTTTTTTAATAATGATTTTATAAAACAGAGTTTATGTGGAAAAGTGTTAATGAAATGGGATTAATGGCGTGAGGAGCCATTGAAACCAACATTTTATAATGACACTTATAAAACATATTTAGATTATTGGTTGCTCTACAAGTGCAAAGTGCTATAGAATTTTTAACGAATTGCTTTTCTTAATCGAACTTCCTTTTCCAAACTTCTTTTTTCTAACAATTAACACAGGAATTAAGTCTAGGAAGCACTTATGATTTTTGTTCTCTAATTTGTTCACACTTACCTAAGATATTTAGTAGTTAAACAATTAGTAAAATTAGCCACTAGTTTTCTATCCATAAATGTTATCAAGTGACAATTAAAATACTAGTTTTCATTAGCTATACTTGAATAATAAATATGTAAGGATTATAAATTCTAAGAATAGATTCCTTAAGGTGAGAAATTGATTTATTTGAATATGCAAAATAAAAGTTATTTTTAATTAATTACAAAAAATCCAGGGAAATAGAAAATGTATTCACTCCTATTTGTTCCCTTATGACAACAACAGGATGGAGACAGAACTACTTCAACATTTGTTGGTTTATTTGCATGGGTAACTTGTGACCCTAGAAAGTGGGGAAGTGAACAAGTAGTCCTACTTAAAAAGGTGTATATCTAAATTTAATATATTTATACAGACACAGATATTCATAAATTTGGTAAGAACTACAGTGGTAAAGCATAGACAGCTAGGTAATGATTCTAATACTTCTTTAATCAGGTTTTGGAAACGGATTCTTACTCCTTCCCAGAGTTGTCAGAATTCCAAGATGTAACACTTCACACACATCTGATGATGAATTATAGATAAAATTTCAAAAAATAAACTGTGAGAGAAAGAATGCACAGAATGAACAAAGAGCCTGTACGCCATGTCCTAAGCGCCTCAGAGATCCCTGAGCGGCAAGCAGCCAGTCTCTGGAAACATGCTTACTCATTATTTTAAGGAAGCAGGGTACATTATTCATAAAAATCCTTTCAATCCCAAATCCTAGATTCTTCTTTTAAAAAAAGATTATCTATTTATGATACATAAGTACACTGTAGCTGTTCTCAGACACCAGAAGAGGGTGTCAGATCCCATTACAGATGGTTGTGAGCCACCATGTGGGTGCTGGGATTTGAACTCAGGACCTTCCGAAGAACAGTCAGTGCTCTTAATTACTGAGCCATCTCTACAGCTCCCCAAATCCTAGATTCTTGAAGAAAATTATTACTATATGTGCTTAAGTTTTCCCCAATAGTTATTAATATCTGATACAGTATTTGGAAAGAGAATCATAAAATACTAAACAGAAAATGGATGTTAGATCACTTTAGCTTTATGGAAGTAAGACACTGAGGTTCCTTGGCAGGGTGTTTGAAAACACTAAGGATATCAGTAAATTCAACAGACTAGAAGAATAATACATTTGAAAACTATCATTTTCGCAATATATATTCAGTGAGTCTAGAAGGGAGCTATTCTCTTTAAAAACAAAGTAAGAAAGTATGAAACTAATTTTTTCCAAGAATTTTGTTTTGTTCCTATATAATAGAAGTAGTCCTACTTAAAAATTTTTTTTTGCTCACAACATAAAGTATATATTGTCAGGTAAACCTCACATATGTATCTACTTCAGCCGTTTTAAATAATATGTAAGAGAAATTACCTCATCTATATTACACTCGTGTTCTTTACAGAGAACTTCGATAATTCTTGTATCATTTTCTAGTTGTTTTGCTAACCGAGCACTCCTGTTCTGTCCTCTTCTGGGTGTTCGAGGTGAACCATTAATGGGGATTACAGCTGTTTCTGTAAAAACAGTAAATTGGATAAAACAATTGTGTATCCCACATTGCACATTAATGAAACTGGGCTGTGGGTGTAAGTGAGCTGCTGGAGTTCTTGCCCAGAAAAGCACAGAACCCTGGGTTCAATTCCCAGCACCACACATTCCTGCAGTGCTGGGACAGACCTGGAATCCCAGCATTGGGAGCTAGATGAAGAATCAAAGTTTAGCACCACCATTGTCTACACAGTGATGTCAAAGCCAGCCTAGGCCACATGAGGCCCTATTTCCAAAATACTTAAAATTAATTATAAAATAATAACATACTGTAAGTATAACTAAGATGTCTGAAATAATCCCAGTAGAATTCTACTGTGCTTATTATAGTTTACTCTATGATAACAATTTTAACTTATCAATTCATGCCTATTGGGACACCCTTTGTTTTGTAGTGCTGGCAATCAAACCCAGGGTCTTTATTCATTCTACACAAATGCTCTATCACTGAGCCACAGACTGCCTGTCCTTGAATATCTATCTGTTGTGATTCAGATGCTGCTAGGAGTTTTTGCAACTCATAGTTTTCTTTTACTATAAATCTCATCCCCCAAAAAGCTGTATCTCATAAATCCAGAGAAAGTCTGACAAAAAATATTTGTAAGTTACTTATAAGTGTATTTTACTCAGTATATATGATCAAAAATATTTCTTAGGCTGCGGAGATTGCTCAGTGGCAAAGACAGTTGTTATCAAGGTTGACAACCTAGTTCAGTCCCTGGATGCCACTCAGTGGAGGGAAGAACTGAGTCCTGGAATCTGTCCTTCAATTTTTGCACACAGGCCCACACATAATTCTCCCACTTGTGGTGTAGGGGGCTGGAGAAATGGCTCCGTGGTTATGAATACTGGCTGCTCTTTGATCCTCAGAATACCCAGGATCAATTCCCAGAATCCATAATTATCTGTACAGTTCCAGGGGATAGGATGCCCTCTTCTGCCCTCTATAGGCACCAGGCAAGCATACATGCTGGCAAAACGCCAGTGCATATTTAAAAAAAAAATCTAGTATAAAGTCTTAAGTATATAGCAAGAGGGATGCATAAATAAAGGCCATTGCCACCCATGCCTGATGCCGAGTTTGATCTGTGACCCATACAAGCATAAAAACAGAGAACTGACTCTAAAGTTGCCCTCTGACCTCTACTTGCACTCTGCCACACTACAGAGACCCCCTCACACACAAATAATATCAACAAAAATAAAATTCTAAAGTTTGATCTTTACAAAAATAAATAAAAGATAAACATAATATGACAAATTGTGATTTTCTTAATTAATCTGTTTATTTTGAATGTTACTGACCAACTGAGTAGACAGCTATTAAAGAGATTACAGGTGAATAAATACAGTCTAGTCACTCTAGAAATCAGTGTGGAGAATACCCAAAAGTTAAAACATATTTACCATTATGACCCAGCTGTCTAATTGGACTTAAGACTCACTCAACAATAAGGAAACCATGCCTGGTACTTGAAACCTAGCCAACTACCTAAGGGCTAGTGATATTACAGATATTTGAGAGAACCTACAACCCCCACTTTATTAGACCAGTATAATTCCTAATAACAGTCTATAAACATTTGTCTTTATACCACAGATAGTCTTCACTCCTTATCAAGGAAATTTCTATCACATATGGAGACCATTAATAAAATCACACCCAATCAAAAATGCAGGGCTGTGAAGCCCAGGCCCAATGGATATACCTACAAAACTCTCTAGTCCTTCCTGGGAGGGGGGCCTCAAGGACCCTTGCTGAAGAAGGGAGGGATACAAGACTGTAAAAGTGAAGCAGGAAGGCTGCATATCCTAGAACCAACATATGTTGGATACATTCTCAAAAATTTTCAGATTATGTTGTCTGTCATTGCTCATAGAGATGAATTAGGCTTGGACACTTCAGCCTCTTCAACAACAGTTTGGACTGGATGTCTCGCTCTGTATCTAGTTTAGTACTATTAGCACTTTTATCATTCCAGTAGCTAGGAATCAGCTTGTCCTTAGCTAAGTTAATATTTTCCAGAGTATAAAAGTGATTCAAGGTCCTATTCCTGTGGTGACAAAAGAAACATTTCTAGTCCAAGAAATAGACTTATTTACACTTATCTTTGCTTAATGTTATCTAACTATATCAGCAAGTTACTTTTTTTTCTTTTATTGGATATTTTCTTTGTTTACATTTCAAATGTTTTCCCCTTTCCAGATCTTCCCTTCGGAAACCCCCATCCCTCCCCCCCCCCCCCCCCCCCCCCCCCCCGCTTCATCAGGGTGCTCCCCCACCCCCCAGCC
This sequence comes from Apodemus sylvaticus, assembly GCF_947179515.1. Classification (NCBI taxonomy): domain Eukaryota; kingdom Metazoa; phylum Chordata; class Mammalia; order Rodentia; family Muridae; genus Apodemus; species Apodemus sylvaticus. The sequence goes on along the minus strand of NC_067479.1, from coordinate 54,256,236 downwards.
CCCCACTCTCACCTTCCCACCCTGGCATTCCCCTACACTGGGGCATTGAGTCTTCACAGGACCTCCCAAACGGAGAGCTAAAACAAGCTCTTCTCTCAGTGAGTTCATGTTATGAGATACTGCCTCAGTGAAGCAGAGCTGAGGGCAGAGGCGGCGTCCATACGCTCCTGACTAGAGCCTCATCGTCCTTTCAGCTTTAGGACCTACAGACCTACAGACCATCAGTACATAACCAACCGCTGAAGGAAAAGGAGAGGAGCACTGTGTTGTTTACAAAACTTACTGTATGGTTCTCTGAGTAGTGCAGGAGGCGAGAACTTAATAAAATAGTCAACTACACACAACATTAACTGAAATGAGATTACCAGATCGTCTTCCATCTGTAATACTTCTCCTAAAAATGAAAAAGATGCACATTTTAAAATTTTTAATTGTATTATTCTATTATTTATTTAGTAACGTGTGTGCACACACATATGTGCATATGCTTGTGAGCACATGCATGCATGTGTGCATGTACACAATGCACACGTGGCAATCAGAGGACAACCTGCAGTTGCTGGTGCTCTTCCTTTACTACGTGGGTCCCAAAGCCATCTCACTGGCCTCAAGATTCCCATTTTAAAGGAAAGTTAGGAGATTGGTACCTTTAAATTAGATAAAAATGTGAATAGCAATATATTCATATGTTCCTTCATTTGCAAATCGCTACAGCCATGAAAAAGACTTTACTTTTTTATTTTTACAAAAAAAATAAAATAAAACTGAGATTTAAAACATAAATGAAGCTAAAAATTAGGTAGTACTAATCTACCCTCTGAATTTTAAGATTAAGGATTATAATAATTATTCTTTTAAAAAAAGATTTATTTATTTTATGTATATGAGTACATTATTTGTTCTCTTCAGAAACACCGGAAGAGGGGATCAGATCCCATTTGAGATGGTTGTAAACCACCATGAGTTTGTTAAGAATTCAACTCAGAACTCTGAAAGAACAGTCAGTGCTCTTAACTGCTGAGCCATCTCTCCAGCCCCCAATAATTAATTCTTATTAAAATCATCTGACATTGGGTTTTTTTTGTAAAATTTACTTCCTATTTTGGTATGACTTGCAGAACTCATATTTTCTAGAAACCATGCTGAAGCACAATGCATGCTAGCCTTTTATTCAAAATAATTATAAAATATCTCATATGCTCAATTTAATCCCCTATAAAATATTACACTAGCCAAAACCATCAGGAAAAAACAAACTCAGAATACTCTAACAGTTTATACTATATAGACATGCAACTACAAGGCTTGTAAAAGTAAATGCATAATAGGTACTCATATAGAAATGTAAATTATGAAAATATAAGTGCATATTTTCTTACGGCCCTATTTTTTCTTTAAGAAAGAAGTGTAGGGCAGAGAGACTGCTTGTGTTAATAGCACTTGATGTTCTTGCAACTGATCCAGGTTAGGCTCCCAACACCAAGTGTCTTTAATTCCCATATCAGGAAAACTAATGCTCTCTCTGGCTTCCACAGGTACCAGGCATACATATAGATACATATACGCGACCAAAACACTCATATACATAGAAGATAAAAAAATAAATTTTAAAATAAAGGAAAAGTTTGACTTGATTCATTTTCTCTCTTCTGGGTATCTGCTAAGCTAGTAATAATGACAATGAATATTGAAATTCCTAAATATGTAAAAAATGGACAGCCCTGCATCCGGTTGACTTTTAAATCTATATGGTATGGTACAAAAGAATGTTTGCAATGAATTCAGTAAAGAAATATCACAGGCGTGTAGGCAGCAAAGTAAAAATGAATGGTATGAAAAGGTCACTATAAACTCATTAATTTTTATGTTAACTAAAAGCTAATGCAAGTGAAGAAACAGGGATGGAGATCGCTATCAGGTGTTTCCAAGTAAGAAAAGCAAAGGCAGGGGAGACAGCCTCTCCCCTGGTAAACCACATTCTGAAAGGAAGGCACATTAGCAGAGGCAGCACCAAATCTGTAACACTGTAGCAGAATGCTCATCCTTTTCCTCTTCTGACTTGGAGGGAGAAGTCATTGCTACAGAAAGTAAAAAAAAAAAAAAAAAAAAGAAAGAAAGAAAGAAAGAAAGAAAGAAAGAAAGAAACAAAGAAACAAAGAAACAAAGAAACAAAGAAACAAAGAAAACTGTTGTGCTGGCTCCAGAGATCCCAGTGTACTATGCTGACTGGGAAAAGAGGAAAGTATAAAATTTATCAGAACTGCAAAGGCTCATGGCATTTCAGATGAATTCTCTAGTCACTCCCTTACCTTCTGTAAGGCAGTATAGATACCTGTTTACAGCACACTGTAATTCTAAGGGGAATACAAACTAACTACATGTTACAAGCAAAATGAAGGAAGGAAGGGTCTCTCAAACTATCTCAGAGAAAACCAGTAAGATGAAGGAGAAAAGCATACTCAAAGAAAAAGTAAAATCACAAAAGGGGAAGAAAAGCAGAGAACCAAACAGGAAAAGAATATCTTATAAACAAACAAAGCCAGCGCTCCTGCATTACAGTGAACTCCCAATGCCTGCAATGTCCAACAAAGGAGCTCACTGATCTCAATTTATATAAAAACAAAGTGTCAGACAAACTAAGACAGAACTAGGATAACAAAATTAGTTTTCAAAACAGACAAAAGACAGGTTGAATAGAACCCATGTGTAATACAAAAGCTGGGTTGTAGCTCAGTGGCAGAATATCTCATGGAGTCTTGAGTTCAATTCCCAGTATTGCAAAAAAAGAAAAAGAAAAAAGAGAAAAGAAAAATATTTAAAATAATTAAAATGAGAGGAAAAAACATGAAGAACAAAACAACCTGATATAATGTTCAAAGAAAACATACTGAATAAAATAATGTCTTAAAATACATTATTAAGATGTCTCAGAAATGAAAAGCAGAATGCCTAGTTTGTTTTAAAAAAATTGTTCCAAGATAAATAAATGCAGTATGAAACATATCAATAGCTATCCTAGTAAAGATATTAAACATCATTTAGTCTTATTTTCTGCATATGAGCATTTTCCTGCATGTTTGTCTGTGCTCATGGAGGCCAGAGATGGGTAACTGGTGCCCTGGACTGGAGTTACAGACTGTGAGCTGTCATGGGGACTGAAAGCAGGGCTCTGGTGAAAGTTTTAACTTGAGCTACTTTTAACTAGCCAACTAGAGATGGCTTTATCTACTGTGCCATCTCTCCAGACTTAAATCTCAAGTTTAAAAAAGAACTCATCAAGTATTCAACAACTAAATGTCAGCAGGAAAATAAGTGTGCCTCAGATTTCCCAAAATTCAACACTACTAGATATTTTCTTAAGGGACAAATGACTCAAGAACAGGACACATAGTCACGTTGTCTTTCAGGTATAAAAACTGTGGACATTTGCCATTAACATGGCAAGCACAGGGAATATGACATGAAAAGGCCTAGTTTTTAAAATTCCACAGCTTGGAGAGATGGCTCAGCAGGCAAAAGTGCTTTCCACCAAGCCTGAGGCATGGCGCCGTACACACACACACACACACACACTCATACACACATGCAGACATAGACACACACACACACACACACACACACACACGCACATACTCACACAGACAGTAAGTAAATAAATGAACAAGATAATATTAAATCCTTGATGACACAATCCAGCTAGCTAAGAAATAATCAAAATAAAAAACTTAGAGAAGCTAATAAAGTAGTTATGATGGGCACAGAATGTACTTACATACACACCTGAGAGTAAAGGCATGTAGTAGCTGTAATTACAGATGAATAAATGTTATTCATTATAGTCTTCAAAAATGAAATGAAGACAATAGAATGCAGTAGTCAGAAAGTGGGAAGAGAGGGAGGAGGATGTGCCAAGAGTGATTATTATCATTGTTTTTCAAAGTAGATTGGTGTACAGTGTTGTAGAGTTTCCTCTTCCTTGTCTAAGGTCATACCATTCTAAACATACCAAATCTCAGCTGATCTCAGCTGCTAAGAGGCTAGTATTTGTGTAGAAGAACTCCCTCTTCCCTAATGGGGCTGTGATGGGATCCAGGTTGTTTTCCATCAGCACAGCATACTGGAATCTCTTATTTACTGACTAGTCCGCATGGCTTATTTCCATTTTACTTGTCTCCCATCAATTTCTACTTTCTCCAAGTCAGAAGAAAAAAACATAAGAATTCACCCTGAATTTGGAATAGGTACTAGCATTTAACTACTCTACTTTTTCCTTTCATTGCATTAGCATTATCAAAATACAAAGTCAAAAAAGAAAAGTAAAGATTCTATCTTAAAATACTTCCTAAGAAACTCCATGTAAATGGCCAAACTTTACATATATTATGTGCATTTCTTATTACTTTACTTTTGTAAATTTAGATAAATTTTTAAAATTTAAAATTCACTAGACCCTGACTTTTATCCCCAGCACAGCACTGCTAAAAAAAAAAAGAAAAGAAAAGAAATAAAGTGCAGAGAAAATGGAGGAGAAAAGGTAGAATGAGAAAGAAATCAGGAGGAAAAGAGGAAATTAAGCATTTCTAATGATGTCATATTATCATAATTATAAAAATGCTTTAGTTAATAAGCCATGCAGAGAATACAGTAGAAGGATTTATTAACTGAATATTTTGTACTATTCCAAATGAACAATTTAGTCATTTTTGACACAGCATTTAATAACATTCATTTACCTTTAGCTAGTAAAAAAGTGATCCAAGAAATTTTTAGCACCAACATAGAATTTATTTCAGTAGATAACCTGGTAAACAAATGCAAAGCAATAAAAGAAATTAGACACTGACAAAGTGTTCCAGCTTTACTTTTGTGTAGTTTGCTTTGTTTTTAATTATAGACTAGAGCTAAATAAATACATAATAGAATGCAAACCTCTTTAAATGCACAATCTGCCCCTGAACTCAATTTATCCAGTCCAATAGGTGTGCCTACCAAAATATTTATTCTAATCTAAAACTATATAGCCCAAGGTACACTAATTTGTTTCTAATTACCTTTATACTTGTTTGCTCTGTTTTTCTAATTAAAATGAACAATGTAAACAAAAAAGATTAGGTGGCTCAGATTTTGTCAACTTAACAGTTTGCCTTGATAATTTTTCCATAGAATGATCATTCATTAGAACTGGCAGATTTCTATCAATATATGCACGGTTTGCATTTCTGTCAATCACCTCAATGCCAGTGCTTTGATAGGGCACAGGATTATTGAGATATTTACAGAGAAGAACACTGACATACTGTTCCAGGCTGCAGTACAAATTTTCAAGATAATCTAGGATTTGTAACGAAATTCTTTAGTGAGCATGAGTATTTTGCCTGTATGTGTATTTGTGCACTATTTGTGTGCCTAGTGCCTATAGGGGCCTGAAGAGATCCTCACATCCCACCCCACAGAACTGGAAATACAAGCAGTTGTGAGCCACCATGTGGGGTGTTGGAAATCAAGCCTGGGCCTAGGCCACTCTCCAAACCCCTAATTGAGATTTTCTTTGTTCTTTTACAAAAGTATGCAGAACCTTGTTGACGAAATCCATGATAGATCATCAATAAAAACTTAAATGAATGAACTGCATTTTCCTCAGAAAAGTGACAGAGACACTGAACTCCAGTTAATTGGTTCTCTGTTGCTATATAAGTAAGGCACACATTTTTGGAAGATAAACAATCCAAACAGGAGTTTGCCACTTTAGCTTATAAAGTAGTATGTTTTATCACCAAAGTAAATAATATGTTTGAGATTAGTCCAGAAAAACAAATTTTAGTGAAAAATTACATGCTACTTACGCACTGCTGGGTTGTGTCAAATATATAAGTTCACATGTCCTGAAACGGAAAAAAAAATGATTTCAGTAAAATAACACCTTAAAAAAACTTTTAAAATAATACTACAGCATGAGTCATTAGCCTTCTAAAAAAAAGTTAAAGTGTATCTGCAGTAAGCATCTTAATCACTGAGCCATCACTCGAATCCAGCAGAAATTTTTAACAACTGGTTCAGAGAAATTTTTTTGTACTTTGTGGATAGGAAACCTCTACTAGAATTCTAGCAAGCTTCTTTTAAGTCATTTCATACAATGCACCAGAGGCTTGGATTTTTCCCTTTTGCACTGTCATAATCATAGTATAATTGTTTGATTATAATTATAATATTTAAAATATTTAAAATCCAGTTATAAGGAGATCATTCCTAATTTTCAGATATCTAGTAATATCATGACAGAAATATTTGAACTTTTTCATATTTGGGGCCATAGTCTTATGAAAAATAAGACGACATTCTACTTGGAAAGATTGTCTCTGAACTTCACAAACTGTACGGTCTGAGCTGAACTGAGCACAACTGCACTCAACTAAACTGCACTGAAATGAACTGCTCCAAACTGAACTAAACTATTCTCTTTCTCTCTCTGCCCTTTAAATAGCCTCTCTTTCCTGTCTGTTCTCGAGAGAGCTGGGCATATCCTGTCTCTGACTCATTCTGTCAAATCTTTCTCTGATTTGTCACTTTGCCCCTCAATTAGATGTCACTGAGTGGAATCAAAGGTGTGTACTAAATGAGTGTCTGCATTCCAGCCAGAGGAACCAAAGATGTGTACTAACAGATTCTAGCTGGATCATATCTTTGGACGTGATCTTGTCAGAGCAGCCATGTTGCTGAATTAAAATACCTCAACAAGAATTGATTGCTTCAGATGGGACTATGGCTAGGGAAGGACTCTTTTCTTTAACATGAGATCCACTGGGATTTGACCATGCTCCAGTGAGTGTGTGGTAACACAAATTGGGCTTCTTTGTTTTTTCTTCTTTTTCTTCTTTTGTGGGGAGAGGAGTCAAAAAGCAGGCAGGACTGGAAAAGTGAGAGGGCTTGGGGGACATGATGTGAAATTGCCAAAAAATGAGTAAAACTATTATGATAAATTATAAGTCAGCTTAGCCATGGTTTTCCAGTTGAACAGTACAGGCAGAGTCTTCTTAACTACCACTGGAAGCACAGATCACAACTTGATAATGGGCCACACATCTTCTATAGACAATGTGATTTCTTTCTAAGTTGGAAGAGTTACAGTTTAGATCACCATTTACAACTACAAGTTCTACTAGACAAAATGAGAAGCAAGCTCAAAATCTGAAGATGCAAATAACATAAAAGGCTAGTGAAAACAGCTAGTTTTGGGCAAGCACTCAGAATGCTTATAAATAGCTGTACAATTACCTAGGAATTATAAAGAGATAATATCAAAATGGATAAGGCTAGGGGATAATACTTAATACTTCTATTACATATGAAACAGTTCCCAATTTTTGAATTAAAATTTTTAAATTTTAAAATTTAAAGTATTTTGAAGTACAAATATTGAAGTAAAGTATCAAGGTATAAAAATAAATAACAAAGAATGAAAGTGCAAACCTAAGAAAGCTTTTCCTTACCGTTCTAATTTGCTGTAGAGTGCACACAACACGTTATACTTCTTCAATAGTCTTGACACAGCGTTATCAACTTTGGTACTGGTATCAATTTCTTTTAATAAGTCAAAGAATTTATAGACACTTCAAAAAGTAGAAAAAGAGTACATGAGTATGTATCATAATTTGCTTTAAATCATTTTCAAAGCATGTGCACTTCGATTCAGTGCTACACTAGATCACTGTGTATTCTCTGAAGGGTTGTACTTGTTTTTGCATTTTATCAGAAGCTACCCAGGCCCTAGTATCTACCTACTCCTGACTATATCTATTTAAGGTTAAGAAAACAAGAAAAGCAGGGGCATAAAATATGCATATTTGCTTCTAAATAATATGTATGGGTTTTTTAATTAAAATTATTATCAACTAATGCATAAAAGCCCAAGAATTATACATTTTAGGGGAGTAGCATGTGATGTTTTCATATATGTAAATACTGCATAACAAAGATAAACGTACAAATCTCGTCAAACATTTATTACTTGCACAAGCATAAACATTTAAAATACATTCTTTCAGATTTCTGTAATATATTATACTTAAATACTAAACAGTCATCTATATCTGTAGGTTTTTTCAAAATATACAGTTCCTTCTTGTGCTTCCATTTTCATATTTGAAACTCTGTCCTTACATTATTTACTCTTTGAACAAACAGCCATCTTCTACCCCTAGTGCCCGCCAGTCTCCAGAGCTGCCCCAAACGCCCCACTCAGTCCCTGACACTGCGTCCCAGACAGCCCATGTAGGGCTGCCCAGCCCGAGAGGATGAGCCCCGCCATGCAAGTGTCTGCCTCACCTCCCTCTGGGAACTTTTCTCACAGCTTGGCATTTCCTTGTCATATACTTACTAACATTCTTTTTGCCTTACCAAAAACTTCATGGTTGAATATTTAGAGAAAGAAAGTGAAAACTGGCAAAATTTTTAAATTGTTAAACAACTTCTAGTAATTCTTTTATTATTTTCTATAAAAATTAATCTTCAATATACATATTTTTCAAAAGGGCAGTAAAGATAGACACGATCACATAGATCTCATGTCAATTATTCTCTCCTTCCTCTTCCTCCTACTCTTGACACAAGGTCTCATTACATATCCCTGGCTGAACTGGAATTTGCTATACAGACTAGTCTGGCCTTGAACTCACAGAGATTGGCCTGCCCTACACCATCACACCTGACTTCATACGTTAATTTCTAATTAATTTTGTATATAAAATTGTACAAAAGCAGCTAAGAAGAGCAAAGAATAGTCATTAACAACTTTAACAACTATTATACATGTTGTCCAAAGCAAATCCAGGTAAGACAGTACGTGTCCAGTCCCAGCACCTGGGAGTCTAAGACAGATTACTGAAGGCCAGGAGTTTGAGACCCACCTGAGAAGTTCAAGGTCACACCTCAAACCAACCCAACAAGAAAGTCTGAGATAGTAAGCAAGAGGCAAACCCTATGTGACAGTGGATATTACAGTGTCCATGCCGAGAGGGGTAAAGCAGTGTGGCTGAGCTGTGTGGAAAGTAAAGAAGGGTGCAGCTATGGCAGAAGACAGCAGAGATCAAGACGCTGACTGGAAACTGCTGGGAACTCCCATGACGGCAGTTTAGCATTAGTGAGAATTGCTAAAGTCAAGTTAAACATGAAGGACTTTGGTCAAAGAATGAACTGTCATTCTCTCATAGAGTCTTTGGTTTACAGTTATTTATGCTGTACTGATTAGAAGAGAGGGAGGGTGAGAGAAAAAAGGAAGAAAAAAAGAGTTCATCATGTAAATTTGTAGAATCCAGAGAAAAAGAGATCCACCTTAGAGCAGTGCTCATGCTCATGAAGAACACACCAACACATCTTGAGAGGAACTGAACATCATGGACACTAAATTCTTGAAACAAAGTTGTCTTTTTCTAGGGGTAATTTAAGAGAAGGGATGGTGTACTGGCTGGTTTTGTGTGTCAACTTGACACAGGCTGGAGTTATCACAGAGAAAGGAGCTTCAGTTGGGGAAGTGCCTCCATGAAATCCAACTGTGGGTAATTTTCTCAATTAGTGATCAAGGGGGGAGGGCTCCTTGTGGGTGGTGCCATCCCTGGGCTGGTAGTTTTGGGTTCTATAAGAGAGCAGGCTGAGAAAGCCAGGGGAAGCAAGCCAGTAAGAAACATCCCTCCATGGCCTCTGCATCAGCTCCTGCTTCCTGACCTGCTTGAGTTGCAGTCCTGACTTCCTTTGGTGATGAACAACAATGTGGAAGTGTAAGCTGAATAAATCCTTTCCTCCCAACTTGCTTCTTCATCATGATATTTGTGCAGGAATAGAAACCCCAACTAAGATAGATGGGAAATCACCGCCTGTAGTATTAGAGGCATTGACCCTGTGAACCCTTTATGTTATTTATAAGATACACACACACACACACACACACACACACACACACACAAAGCCTTTGTTTCCACACTAAAGGTAGTAAAAAAAAAAAGGTGCTATAAAATGTAATGATTTAATGTTCTTAGCTTAACTAAAGCACTAATTATGTTGAATTATAGAGTAACTCACTGAAGATATATATCTATTTACCCATCTGGTAAAATTATTTATTTCTGTATTTTGTAAATATGTTACAAAGGAAATAACAAACTCCTGTGAGTTTGTTTAAGATGAAAACCTACAAATTACTAGGGAACAAATTAATATACGTTTAAAGCTAAAAAATGTTAAGAAATGTCTGGGTCAAGTGTCAATCAATACTGAATATATGGCAGTTTTTATGTAATTATGTAATTAAAACATCTAAGCTAAAGTCAACTTAAATAAATCTTATCTAAATTTAAAACAGCCACGTTTCCATTTTAAAAGATTTTTATATTTAACTTCTAAGTCACTCACTCTCTGTGTGTGTGTGTGTGTTTGAACAGGTACGTGCAGGTGCCCATGTTCATTTCCTAGCACCCACAGGATTACTCACAGTACCTCTAACTCAGTTCCAGGGGCTCTGATGCCCTCCCCTGGCCTCTTCAGGCACTGCACATTGTATACTTGTAGATGAACATAGAATAAAAAATAATTCTTTAAAAAAAAAAACAACCCTCCCCCATATTAAGTAAGCATTAACTAACCCCAGCAGAGAATTAAAATTCATATTGGTCCAAAATTTCTTATATTAAATTTAATTTTAGCATTCCTACCAACTTCTTAACATGTATTAAAACATTAGAAGCCCTTTTAAACTTCAGGACTTTTCCAGCAGAGCTTTTACCTGGTTTCTATGCTTTTCTGTAGCTCAGTAAAAGTGAATGGCATCTCATCTAGATCAACTGCTGCAATAAAGATGCAGATGCCCCAGAGTTCCTTCTTCTTCTGAATATATCCTTCCTAGGAATAAAAAGGTTCAAGTATTTTATTAGATCATCTGCACACTGGATACCATGTTAAAATTGAATTACATATGATTTTTTATGGCATATACTTGAAAATATTTAACATTATATTAACATAACAAACATTCAATTTATATTATAAGGAAAAAATTACAAGGAGGTTCAAAAGTTAAATTACTACTTCCTTTGGAAACTTTGAGTAAGTTAGTTATTTGAAAGTTTGTTTTCTCAGTAGTTCAATGTCATTAAAGCCACATTAAAAGATTCTAGAATTTTAAACTTGTTTTTTTCCAGGAAAACAAAAGCTGACTTCCTTCCAGAGTGTACGCATGTCTTTTGCTCTAATTCATCCATTTTTATTTCCCTTTGTTCAGTCAAGAATTTTTTAGCCTTGGGCAATTTCTCAACTAACCCACTTGTCCAGAGGACTACATGCACACCTTACTCTATAAGGCTTCAGTGGGATGACGTATAAACCCCTGACTGCAGTCAGCACACAGTTAGTGACTGATGAGCAATGAGTCACTTGTAGGCAGACTGTTTTTCAGTATGCTCCCCTCAACAATATGTGCCATCCTCTAAATGTGTGTTTTGTAGGTAAAATCTGGATCAAATTAAGATGGAATGAAGTGTCAGATTACCTATGGTCTAAGAAGCAAGTAGAAGTATTTGCTGAGGAAACAGATGTAAGACACTTTACATCTCATGTGTGTACATCTCATGTGCCAAGTGAAGAATCAGAGTATCTAGATTATCAAATGACTGTGGATAACAAATATTTCACCACTGTCCAACTTTCAACTTTTCCTTCTAATATAAATACTTTAAAATATACCTATACATCCAAAATAGTTTAAATTAGAACAAATGACAATATTGATGATTAGTAAGGAAGAAGTTGTAATAAGACAACTGAATGCCAATGATAAGTGGTAAAATAGCTATGATCATTTTGAAAAACAAGTTTGGATGGTTTTTTTTTTTTAAAGATTTATTGGTTTAGTTTAGGTATACATATACACTGCCAATGTCTTCAGATGCAACAGAAGAGGGCGTCATATCTCTTTACGGATGGTTGTGAGCCACCATGTGGTTGCTGGGATTTGAACTCAGGACCTTCAGAAGAGCAGTCAGTGTTCTTAACTGTTGAGCCATCTCTCCAGCCCTGGATGGTTTTTATATATTTAAATATACACTTTCTATATCACTTAGAAATTCTATCCCCAATACTTATGCCCAGAAGAAATTAAAACACTACCAATGAATGTAATCCCAAACTAGAAACCAACCAAATATAATAACCAAACTGGCAATTCTATAAATAAACTGTAATAAAATTATGCAGCTGATGCTAACAAAAAAGAAATGGCCCTAATAAATGTAGCAACACAGATAAGTAAAAATTATTACACTTAGAAAAAGTCACCAAAAAAAATTAAAGAAAAGAAAAAGCTAGACACAAAATAGCACAGAATCCGTCCACATGTAGTTCTAAGAAAACTCTCATACTTGTAGTAACTAAAGATAAAAATTATTATATTGTTTATTCGGTTTTTTAAACACCAGAAAAAGGGTTTGGGGTTATGCTGGAAATTGAAACCCAGGCCTCATACGTACTAGGCAAACAAACTAACACTGAGCTACATCCCCTTCCCTAAAAGCCTCAAATTTTATTAGAATAAAGCCCTACCTTTGCAATTTCTTTGTGGTGTGTGTGTGTGTGTGTAGGCTAGAGGCTATCTTGTGTGTGTGTGTGTGTGTGTGTGTGTGTGTGTGTGTGTAGGCTAGAGGCTATCTTGGGCTATATTTCTCAACTGCTCTCCATGTCATCTTTTTGCACAGGATCCCTTACTGAGCCTTAAGCTTGCTGCCTCAGCTAGACTGGCTAGTCATGAAGTCCCACATGGCTGTCTCTGCTGCTGCTGCCCTCTCCCAGCTGGGATTGAGTATGGGTAATCTGAACTTGGGTCTTCATGTGTACATAGTAAGGATTTTATCCACTGACTCATCCCAACCTTTCATTTTCTAAAAGGTGGGGTTTCAGAGTAGGAGTGTTTAAATTTTAACTTAATGTATTTTCTTTTTCCTTTTATAGCTCATTTTTAATGGTGAGCCCTATGAAACTTATCTCTAACACACAGTTTCTCAATGATTTCCTACAAGTCCTGCTTTAGAATTATGTCTAGGGTTCATGTGGACTAATTTTTCTAAGTACTTTGAGGCAGAAAATTCTGTTAATTCACATTTATTGGCAATCCACATCATGCTGGTAATGGCGTGAGTACAACTCGGCAGAAGTTGGCCCTCTCCTTTTACCAAGTAGGTTCCAGGGATCCACCTCCAGTTGTCAAGCATGGAGCAAGCACCTTCCCCCACTGAGCCCTCTCACCCCTGTAAATGAGTTCTCTACAGCTAGATATCCAGTTGCTCCAGCTTCCTTTGTTGAGAATAAGAAGCTTGCTCCACTGACTGACCTTTGCACCTCTCTAGAAAATGAACTGACAATGCGCGTGGTCTCTTTCCAGCTTCTCTACCCACTGATCTACGTACCTGGTCTTTTCACCAACACCACATCTTGATTTCTATACCTTTACAAGTTCTGGACATTTTAAATTGAGTTTGAGTAGAGACTTTTCTGTCAACTTCTCCAGAAATGGCTGTACTTTTAACTCATAATTTTAATTTCTATTTCAATGTTATGGCTGAAGAGTCGCACTATCTAAATTTTTCTCCTTCAACCTACCACTGTGAGCCTTTTTTCCTTACCTTCCAAAGTCCTCTAACATCCTTGTGCTCTTTCCTGTCTCTCTGTGTTTACTTCCAATCCACTGCTACACTTCCTTTAATAAGCACCCCACCCATGCCCCCAACCCTGCCATCATCTGCAAACAGAGTTCTCTTCTCATGTTATTTTGTAGCACAGTGGCTCTGGGAAGCCCCAGGATTTATTTGCAATCCAATTTAAAACTAAATTGAAATTGTTTTTGTTTACTTGTTTTGCTGTAATTTCATAAACCTTTTTATAAAGAACTTGCAAATAATTTTTTTCTTAAAAATTATAAAAGGGGGCTGGAGAGATGGCTCAGTGGTTAAGAGCACTGACTGCCCTTCCAGAGGTCCTGAGTTCAAATCCCAGCAACCACATGGTGGCTCACAACCATCTGTAATGAGATTTGATGCCCTCTTCTAGGGTGTCTGAAGACAGTTACAGTGTACTTACATATAATAAATAAATGAATCTTTCAAAAAAATTATAAAAGGAAAGCTGGAAGGATAGATCAGAGGTCCAAAGTGTATATTACTTTGTCAAACAATTCAAAACTGGGCTATCAGGTGGCTTACAGCTGCTGATCTGACTGGTACCTCATCAGGTAACTCACAACTGTTGATCTGACTGGACCTCTCTCCTCTAGCTTGTATGAGCGCCTGCACTCCTGTGCACATACACACAAGTGCACATAATTTTTAGAAAGTGTAAAAATAACTAAAGGGGACCCAGAACAGCACTTAAAAATTATTAAAACAAAAGTAACTGTTTCTCAGTGTAAATAATCACACACAAAACCTAAAACTTGTGGAGGAAATGGATGAACACTTTGCAAAACTATATAAAAAAAAAAACAAACCTTTCAAAAGTCAGATTCTGCAAATGCTAAATCTTAGAATAGTATCAACTAAACAATATGTTGTTAGGATGTTTTGAGATATTCAGTTGTACAGCTAAGAATACCTAGGGATTTGGGTCAAGATCCTTGTAACAGATGTTCTAATACTTACTTACATACCCCAAAACAGTGGCAACCACCTAAATATCTTAAAATAGAATGGCTAAACAATGTTATAAATTATGGGGTCACACAAAATCCTAACACGTTTTCAAAGAATAGTACGAGAACATGGAAAATGCCCAGGGTACAATGATTAAGTGGGAGAAAAAAACTACAAAATTATTTGTATTTCTTGTATTATTTGTATTTCTTTATTCCAATTTTGTTAAAAAACAAACAAAAAAGTAAGGAAAGGAATACAATATCTCCAAAGTGGGTTCTTCTCTCTAGAGCTAGTAGGATCATAATCAGTTTTCATTTTCTTCATTAATTCAAGATACTTCAATTATATATTAACAATTTAAATCAAAATATACAACCAACATTTTACATGGCTTCTATTATGGATTGAATGTTCCTCTGAATCACCCTAAAGAGAAATCAAGTTAGCAATAATTTACTTGCGCTTGCTTTCTGACCATGTTCTCACTTATGAAAGAGCTCCACCAAGTGGTAACAGTAAGTATCTTGAAAACAAACTGCAGTGTGAAAAAACGTAACTGAAGCTAGCTAAACATAAATCTAAGCAGTGATTTCACAAGGTAATAAAGTCTTATGAGACCAGCAGCAGGAAAAGATGCTCTTCTCCCAAGCTTATCCTTTGACTTTGTGCCATGACATGAGTGTGGAAGTTGTCCTCTGGTCTCCACGCTTATGCCATGCACATGTGCCCCTTAACACACAGTTAGTAAAATGTAATGAAAATAAAATACTAGTGTGTGTGTGTGTGTGTGTGTGTGTGTTTGTAATCTGAAATATGAAAAAAGAAAACTAGAAACTGGAAATAGGTACTCTTCCAGTCAAGAATAGCAAGGCTGCATTAAGAATCAGGTGTGCAGTGGAAAGTCTTGAAACAGACTAGCTACTTCTTTCTATGCTTGGATTTCCTCTTCTCCTAGGTTTTATATATGAACAAAAGAAATAAGACTCTATATGTCAGGAAACCCATCTACTTATACAGTCTGAGCTGGCAGCAGTCAGCATTGAAGACATTCGTGGATATGCACAGAAGATGCAGGAGTGGCAGAGGCACAAGGGCAGGCAAAGTCTAACCTGCTTGACTCGATCACTGTTTGCTTGCTTGTTTGTTTGTTATTTAAGTTTTTGAGGCAGGATTTAGCCCTGGCTATCCTGGAACTTGCTCTGTAGAGCAGGCTGACTTTCAACTCAAGAGATTGGTCTGTCTCTGCCTCCTGAGTGCTGGCATCAAGTATGCACCACCACACCCAGCCAATGACAGATTTTGTTTTTGTGTTTTTATATTTATCTTAATCTTAGTTTATGCATATTTGTATTTTGACTGTAAGGATGTCTGTGTGAGGGCACTGGATCCCCTGGGACAGGAATTACAGACAGTTGTGAGCTGCCATGTGGGCGCTGGAAATTGATTCCAGGTCCTCTAGAAGAACAGCCAGTGCTCTTAACCACTGAGCCATCTCTCCAGCCTGCCAATCAGTTTTAAGAAGACATGCAGGGTTAATGCCAATCAGTTTTCTGTTTGTTTGTTTGTTTGTTTTTTGAGGTTCAAGTCGGGCTTTAATATAAGGCAGCTTGAATGAGTTCAGGACATCTTGAGTTCACATCAAATTTGCCTCACAGATCTTTCTCAATTTTATTTTTTCCCTATTTTTTTCTTTTTTTCTTTTCTAAATTCTTTATTTACATTCCAAAATGCTTTCCCCTTTCCCAGTTCCCCCCTCCCCATATGTCCCATAAGCCTTCTCTACATCCATACTCCAATCACCTCCTCCCTCCTTTTTCTCTGTACTGGTACTCCCCTACAATGCTGGATCAGGCCTTCCCAGGATCAGGGCCCTCTCCTTACTTCTTCATGGGAGTCATTTGATATGCTAACTGTGTCTTGGGTATTCAGAGTTTCTGGGCTAGTTTCCACTTATCAGTGATTGCATTCCATGTATATTCTTTTGTGATTGGGTTACCTCACTTAGGATGATATTTTCCAGTTCCAACCATTTGCCTACAAATTTCGTGAATTCATTGTTTTTAATTGCTGAGTAGTATTCCATTGTGTAAATATACCACATTTTCTGTATCCATTCCTTCATTGAGGGACATCTGGGTTCTTTCCAGCTTCTGGCTATTATAAATAAGGCTGCTATGAACATAGTGGAGCATGTGTCCTTTTTACTGGGGAATTGAGTCCATTGATGTTAAGAGATATTAAGGAATAGTGATTATTACTAAACAAAGAAAAGAAGCTGAGCTGGTGCCTACATAATGTCTTCATCCCTACATTCTAGCATCTTTGGTACAGTAGGGTACTCCACATACTACCAAAAGAGAAATGTAACCACCAACTCAGCTACAAACTGATCTACAATAAATAGTATACTACCTGCAAGATCTGCTAAGTCAGTGGTGGCACAATGTTTGTGAGAGTAACCAATATCTGATTTGACTGAAAGCTCACTCCACAAGATGGAACCTATGCCCAACACTGCTTGAGTAACCAAGAACCAGAGACTAAATAGCCCAGGGACCTAGGGTAAAACCAAACGTTACTATTCTACTAAAAGAGTATGGCAATAAAACAAAACTATTAATGACATTCTGTAATATGTATAGATCAGTGCCTTGCTCAGCCCCTTTCAGAGATGTTTTCTCTTACAGCAGATGAGAAAAAGTACCAAGACCCACAGCCAGACATGATACAGAAAGTAAAAGACCTTAGAGCACTCCAAGGAAATGTCCTAAATGGGAAGTCCCATCTATCTCTCCGGTCAGTGATCATGGGACCTCACAGAAAAGGAGGCAGAAAAAGTGTATAAGCCAGACGAGTTGGAGGGTCAAGAAAATAGAACCCTCTCAACATGATCAAAGTTCACAGGAACACCCAGACAGTAAGGCAGCATGCACAAGCTCTGCACCAAGCCTTCTGTGTATATTTTATGGCTTCCACTTCAGTATTTTTATTGAATTTCTGAGTGAATGAACGAGTGGGTCTCTGATTCTTGTGCCTTCTCAGGCTATGTTCTCTATAGCTGAAAGGAAAAGAGAATACACGTCCCGATCCCTAACCCAGCAGCAATATGTGACTGACAATTGCAAATGTACATGTAGTTTCCTCTAAGTTTCCCCTTCTCACTGGGGGAAACAAACTCCTCTTAAAATTAGGCTACATGCCTAGCAGTAGATGAACCATTCAGAAAACCACTCAGTAATCACTGGAGGTTCCTTGTCTCATAACATCATTCCAGGGCTGATGTTTTCTATTTCTTTTCTTTTAAATCTTACTGTTTTATTTCATTTATATTTTTCTCTTGTTTTACCCCCATGGGCCCCTTACGTATATATTATGGCTCCCAATTTAGTGTTATGGCTCCCAATTTAGTGTTTTTATGGAGTTCCTGAGTGAGAATGAGTGGGTCTTTGTTTCTTGTGCCTTCTCTTGGGCTCTTTTCCTTCTGTTTGTTTTGTCAAATTCTGTTTTATTATTAACCCTTAGAAGCCTGTTTGGTTTTTTTAATAAGAAAAGAGGTGGGCCCAGATAGGAAGGGAGGCAGATAGGAAATGGGAGGAGAGATAGAGGGGAAACCTTAATCAGGATATATTATGTGAGAGAGAAAAAAATCTATTTTCAATAAAAAGGGGGAAAACAATCTTCACAGAAAATCTACAGCTAACATATTTATTGATAAGAGGATAGAAGCATGGTATAAGCGTTACCCTTTACCACATACTGACGCCATGTAGAATTCCAGAGTAATGTAATAAAACAAAAAGAAAAAAGAAAAGTTGTTTGGACTGAGAAGAAACAAAAATGCCATTGTTTAAAATTATTCAATCATTTCTACAGAAATCTCATAGTCTCAATAGACTATGAGGTCTATTAAACATTCAAACAAGGATACAAGGGACAAGGTTAGGGCACAAAACCCAATTGCTCTGCTATATCCCAACAAACAGATTGCAATTTTTTAAAAATACAATGAAGCAAGATGTGGTGCACATGCCTCTAATTCTTGATTTTTTTCGAGTTTGCATCCACCCTGGCCACAGTGAGCTCCAGGCCAGTCAGGAATGCATAGTGAGACCCTGTCTTTAAAAAAAGAAAAGAGAAAAGAGAAAAGAGAAAAGAGAAAAGAGAAAAGAGAAAAGAGAAGGGGAAAAAGGAGAAAAAGGGGGGAAAGAAGAAAAAGGGGGGAAAGGGGGGGAAAGAGGGGGGAAAGGGGGGAAAGGGGGGGAAAGGGGGGAAAGGGGGAAAAGGGGGAAAAGGGGGAAAAGGGGGAAAAGGGGGAAAAGGGGGGAAAAGGGGGGGAAAGGGGGAAAAGGGGGAAAAGGGGGGAAAGGGGGGAAGGGGAGAAGGGGGGAAGGGGGGAAGGGGGGAAGGGAGGAAGGGGGGAAGGGGGGGAAGGGGAGAGGGGAGAGGGGAGAGGGGAAAGGGAAGAGGGGAGAGGGGAGAGGGGAGAGGGGAGAGGGGAGAGTGGAGAGGGGAGAGGGGAGAGGGGAAAGGGGAAAGGGGGAAATGGGAAAGGGGAAGGAAAGGAAAGGGAAAAATATATATATAAAATTATATGAGCATCTAAAATGGAATAGTTATACATAAAGTTAATAAAGTCTATACAAAAATCAAATTGAAGTAAACCATAAAACTCTAATTAAAAAATAAGAGACCTAAATAATCAAGATCTATAAATTTAATAAAATGATTCTAAAATTAACAAGGCATTAGGATGTAAATTGAAATGTCCCTAAAAGGTTCAAGATTTGGTCCTCAGTGTAGCAATGTTCAGAGGCAGAGTTTTCGGTAGGTCACTGGATCAAGAGGGACAACCTATCAATGGGCTCATAACTGATGTTCCATCAAGAAGGAGTGAAACTGTTGGGCCTGCATCTAGCTGGGGAAGACTGTCACTGGAGGCATTCCACTGAAGGGTACAGTTCTCGCCCTGGCCCTTTTCTTTCACCTTCTCTATTTCCTAGTCAGCATAAAAGGTGCAGTTGTGCTCTCCTGGACACTCTGAGCCATGTCTGGTCTTGGCTCAGGGGAAGTGATGGAGCCAGTTATCAAAGACTGAAGGCTCTAAAATCATAAAGCAAAATAGACATTTCCACTTTTTGGATGATGTTCTCACATATTTTATCACAGAGACAGCAAGCTGACTATCACGTAAGAAAAGGCATTAAACCCAAACCAGTCCACACAATACTGAAGTACAACAAAATTAAAATAGAATTAGCACCTAAGACTAACGACAACGTCCAACATTAAAGATATAAGGCACTGGAAAAGGAATAATGCAAAGTGTAGTGGTTTAAATAAGAATGGCCAAATAGGGGGCTGAAGATCTGGCTTGGAGATTAAGAGCACTGGCTGCTCTTCCAGAGGACCCAGGTTCAATTTCCAGCACCCACATGAAGTTCACAACTGATTGTAACTCCAGTTATAAGGCACCTGGCACCCTCATATATATGCAGGGAAAACACCAAGCACATTTTTAAAAAAGAAAGTGAATATCCCCATTAGGCTCTTATATTTGAAAGCTTCATCAGGGAGTAGCATTACTTGAGAAGGATTAGGAGGTGTGCCCTTGTTAGAGGAAGTGTGTAGAAGTGGGAGCTGCCATTGTCATGGTGTGTCTTAAGAGCAATGGAAGTGACTGAAACAGAGTGTGGTATTGTACTGGCTAGTTTTGTGTGTCAACTTGACACAGGCTGGAGTTATCACAGAGAAAGGAGCTTCAGTTGGGGAAGTACCTCCATGAGATCCAGCTGTGGGGCATTTTCTCAATTAGTGATCAAGTGGTGAGGGCCCCTTGTGGGTGGTTCCACCTTTGGGCTGGTGCTCTTGGGTTCTATAAGAGAGCAGGCTGAGCAAGCCAGGGGAAGCAAGCCAGTAAGAAACATTCCTCCATGGCCTCTGTATCAGCTCCTGCTTCCTGACCTGATTGAGTTCCTGTCCTGACTTCCTTTAGTGATGAACTGCAACATGGAAGTGTAAGCTCAATAAACCCTTTTCTCCCCAACTTGCTTCTTGGTCATGATGTTTGTGCAGGAATAGAAACCCTGACTAAGACAGGTATCCATGCTGATTGTTGGAACAATACAGAAGACTTTAGGACTGGGGACTAGAAAAGTGATTGGGTGCTTTAAGCAGGGCCTAATGAGTCATCCAAGTAAGAGCATGGAAGGCAGTGGTGCTGAGGACTATAGGGACCCAGTTCAAGAGGTTTCACAGGGAAATAATATTAGTAAGTGACCTAAAGACTTCTTGTGTGATTTTGAAGAAGACTGTAGCTGCTTTTATTATCCAAAAAAATCTGCCTGGTGCTAAATTGGGTAAATGATGTTGGCAGAAATTTCAAGATAGCATAGTACTGACTCTGTCACTTGGTTATTTGTGGTCACTCTTACACAGATTTATAATGAAAAGGATCAAGCTGAGCAAGAAAAAATAGAAAATTTATAGCTTGAGGACAAAAGGGGAGCATCAGGAAATGAAATGTTGGAGCCAAGTTCAATGCTCAAAGAGATAAAAAATGTTTAAAAAAT
Organism: Apodemus sylvaticus; assembly: GCF_947179515.1. Lineage (NCBI taxonomy): Eukaryota > Metazoa > Chordata > Mammalia > Rodentia > Muridae > Apodemus > Apodemus sylvaticus. Next base: position 54,235,004 of record NC_067479.1, on the reverse strand, counting down.
AGCCTGATGATAAATGGAATAATGAAAATGTTAACCTTTGGGAAGACGCCAACCAGCTAAGCTTTCAAATTGTGAAAAGGAATTAAGGAAAAAGCTTAAGAAGTGAAGGAACCCATCAACAGCAGAAGGAAATTCAGACGTAACTAAATGAGGGGACCATGTTCCAAGCCCAGAAGCAGCAGAACTTGGCAGCTCCAGCCATGTGGTCCTGACTCTAGAGTCAGGAGTCCAAGAAAGGGGTTGTGGAATCTCCCTCAGCAGCTAGGAAAGCCACTAAAGCTAGGTGTGTACCAGGGGTGTCCCTGTATGGAAGCCTAGAAAGGCAACTGCTTGACCTTGTGAAGTTCACAGGAAGCCTGGATTATCCTAGAACCCCCAAGATGTTGAAAATGCCAAGTTGTGTACACCAGCCTAGGAGAGCAGGATACAGGGTATGGAACCAGTCCAAGTGAAAAGTATGAAACCTGAAAGTTGTTGGAGATCTGAAGAGCACTTTGACATCACATGTGCAGATACAGAACTGTGAGACTGCCCTGATGGCTTTTGTTCCTTTGGTTCAGTGTTTTCTCTCTACTCTCCCTTTCTTCCCTTTTGTGATGGTAATATATATTCTGTGCCACTGTATGTTGAAAGTACGGAGATTTTATTTTGATTTTACAGGGGCTACAAAATTTTCCTTGAATCTCAGAAAAGACTCAACTTTGGACTTTTAAATAGTGATAATACTGTTTTGAAGTTGGACTGAATACATTCTTTGCATTATGATATTGCTACAAGCCTGCAGGCCTAGGGAATGGAATGTGGTAGTTTGAAAAAGAATGCCCCCCAGACTCCTATACTTAAATATTTAGTCATCTGAGAATAGCACTACTTGAGGTTTCAGAAGCTCAAGCCAGGCCCAGGGTCTGTTTGTGTCTGTCTGTCTGTCTCTTCTCTTTCTATCTCTATCTCTTCTGCCTGTGTTTTCAGACAGAACTCTCAGTTACTTCTCCATACTATGTCTTCCCCAATGCTACCATACTCTCCACCATGATGTAATAGACTAAACTTCTGAAACTGTAACTAACCCTCAATTAAATGTTTTTTCTTTTGAGAGTTGACATGGTCATTATGTCTCTTCACAGTAATAAAAGGGAGGCTGAGACATAAAGAGACAGTAAAGAATAGAGAGGCCAGGAATTGAAATACACAATTACAACCTAGTATAATAGTCTTTGATAAAGGAGTGAAACACAATACTATGGAAAAAGATACCTTCCCAGCAAACAGTGCTAGCAATTATACATCTTCACACAAAAAGAAAAAAAAAGTTATAGGGGCAACCCTTCCATATCATACAAAATTAATTAAAAATGGATCAGAAAGTGAGGATTAAAATGTAAAGCAACAAGGCTAATAGAGTACTTTCCCACAGTGCACACAACTTTGAGTTCAATTTCCAATAAAACGTGTGTGCAAAAAATATAGTTGTCCTTCACTTCAGCACTGAAATTACAAACTTTGATTCTGTAAAGTCACTGTCAAGAGAATAAGAACATAAGCAACAAACTGGGGGTAAATATTTGTAAGCAACATAGCTAATAAAGAATTGTTATCCAAAAGTGCAAAGAATGCTTTAATTTCAATAATAAAACAACTATTAAAATAGGGAACGGATCTGATAAGCATCCTATCAAAAAAGCTACACAAATGATAAATAAATCACTTAACATATATGCTATTAGGATGTTCAAACAAGAAACTACTTTGCATTTCTTAAAATGGAAAAAGAAAATGCATAACACTGACAACACAAAATGCTGGCAATGATTTTCAGTAATTCACTAACAGGTTTGGGAATGTAAAATGATTAAGCCATTTAAAGATCAGTTTGTCAGTTTCTTACAAAGCTAAACATACTCTTACCATATGACATAGCAACTAGACCCTGGTATTTGTTGTCCTTGGTAGTTGGGGATTCTATGGTTATAATAAAACACCATGACATTAAACAGCTTGAGGGAGAAAAGGGTTTCTTTCAGCTTAACAACTGTCAGGTCTGTCAGGTCACATTCCACTGCTGAGGGAAATCAGGGCAGAAACCAAAACAAGGCAGGAAACTGGAGGTAAAAACTGACAGAGGCCTTGGAAGAGTGCTGCTTACTATCTTGCTCTTCTTCAGCCTGTTCTTTTAGAGAACTCTGGAGCACCAGCCAAATGGTAGCACCACCTTGAACTGAGCCCTCCCACATCAATTACCAATCAAGGAAATACACCACAGAATTTCCCATAGACCAATCTGGTAGCAACATTTTCTCAAGATTCTATCTTCCAAAATACCTCTAGCTTGGGTCAAGGTGAAATAAAAACTAGCCAGCACAGTCTTTCTTACAAGGAACTAAGCTTCCGTCTCTGTTTCTCAACTCTCTCTCTCTCTCTCTCTCTCTCTCTCTCTCTCTCTCTCTCTCTCTCTCTCCCCCTCTCCCCTTCTCTCTCTCTCTCACACACACACACACATGCATTCCCCATATGTACATATTCATTCTCTCTCTCTCTCTCTCACACACACACACACACACTCACACACACATGCATTCCCCATATGTACATATTCATTCTCTCTCTCTCTCTCTCTCTCTCTCTCTCTCTCTCTCTCTCTCTCTCTCTTTCTCTCTCTCTCTCTCTCTCTCACACACACACACACACAATATCTGCAGAAGCTTGGCATGGTAGCACAAGCTATAATCCCTGGCAGTCAGAAGACTGGGACAGGAGAAAAGGAGTTAAAGCCAGCTTAGGTTGCAGTGAGTGTGAAGCCAGCCTAGGCAACTTATCAAGATCCTGTCTTGAGACAAATGTCTGGGAGCTGCAAAGATGGCTCAGCTTGCTATACAAGCATGAGAACCTGAATTTGATTCCCAGAACCCACATTAAAAGGCTACATGACATTTGCTACATGCTTGAAATCCCAAACGACAGGGAGGTATAAACATTAATTCCTGAGCTTCCTGGATGGCCAGTCTTACCCTAATACGTGAATTCTGGGCCAGTCTCAAAAGAGAAGGTAAACAGAGCCTAAAGAATGATACCCAAGGTTGACCTTTGGCCTGTATATGAACACATGTGGGTACACACATCTATGCACATGCATAAACACATACACACAAAAATTTGTATGTATGTTTACAGCAGTTTTACTCATAATTGCTAACGTGTAGAAGAAAACAAAATACCCTTTGGAAGTAGAATGGAAAAATTGTGGCACAAACAGATGACAGAATATTATTATCCAACACTAAAAAGAAATGAGCCACCAAGTCATTAAAAGATGTAGAAGCTTAAATGTATATTATTACATGAGACAGCCCAACTGAAAGGTTGTATACTGTTTAGCTACAATATTACATTCTAGAAAATGCAAAGCCGTGTTTAAAAAAAAAGAACAGTGATTACTACAAGTTGAAAGGAAACAGCCAATTTCAAGATGAATAGGCAAAGAGTATTTGTAGAGCAATGAAAGTATTCTATATATACTACGATCGTAGACACATACCATTCAATATTTGTCAAAATCAATAGACCATTTAACATCAAGAATAAACCCTCATGTAAACCATGAACTTAGAATAAAGATGGGAGCTGAAAAGATAGCTCAGCGGTTAAGAGCACTGGCTCTTCTTCCAGAGGTCCTGAGTTCAATTCCCAGCAACCACATGGCTCACAACCATCTGTAATAGGTTCTGATACCCTCCTCTGGTATGTCCAAGGAGAATCACAATGTACTCACATACACAAAATAAGTACACCTTTAAAAAAAGAAGTAATAAAGAATGGCTAATGTAAACTCATCATCTAACAAACAATTTTGAAAGGAATTTTAACAAGGATAAAGCACAAAAAAATAAGGATCACAACTAGTTTGGCATCAACAACTAAAAACTTGAGAAAGAATTAAATAACTCAAAAACACTAGAGACTAGGCATAGAAAGACTCTGACCCCTAAAAGTCAGGAATCTTAAATATGAGTCATACAAATGCTCAAATTAACTTGCTAAGAAATGACTTCAACAGCAGAACAAGCAGTAAGAAATAAAGAGAGCAGTTGCTCTTCAAGAAATGGTTACACAGAGCTAGGAGTAGAGGAAAGTTGCTATAGCCCGAATGCTGTTTATTCCATCTAAAACTCTTCTTGAAATCTGATGGCCATCGTGGCAGTTGGAATGTTAAGAAGTGGTTAAGGCATTAAAGGAAAAAATGGCACAACCATGGGACTCTGTTCTTACTGTGATGAGTCTGTCTGAGTGAGCACAAGAGGAGGTTTGAAAGTGAAGCTATACCTCAGGGTTTCTATTTCGACTGCTCCAGCTTCCCCTGCTTTTTCAACAGAGGATTTCAGACTTCATCTCTCTAGAACCATGAGCCAAAATAAAGTTCTACAGACATACATGTACAGATTTTTTTGTAACAGTGGCAACCCTCTCGACAGCAAGCTGACTGGCAACACAGTTCCAATAGAACATGTTCACTTTATGATTCATTTTGATTGGTTGGTTCGGTTTTCTTTTTTGTGACAGGGTCTCACTATGAAGTTTGAATAGGAATGGGACCCACAAGCTCATAGACCCAGTTAGAACTGCTTGGGAAGGGTCAGAGGGTGTGGCTTTGTTGGGACAAAGTGTGTAACTGGGGCAGGCTTTGAGGTTTAAAATGACTCTTCCTTCCCAGTGTGTTTATCTTTGTTTTGTGCTTGTGTCTTAAGACATGAGCTCTCCACATGCTCATCCAATGTCATGTCCGTCTGCCTGCTGCCATGTTCCCCACCATGATGGTCGTGGACTTTTAATATTTTGAAACTGAAGGTCCCAATATAGTTTCTTGTATAAGTTGCCTTGGCCATAGTGTCTTAGCACAGCAATAGAAGCTGACCTTAGTCTTATGACTCTCCTGTCTCAGCCTAAATACTGGAATTATAAGTGTATGCTTCTATATCCAGTTTAATTTTTTGGTCACAGTTTAGTAATTCTCATAATACTTGGCATTATTTTCACTATTACTATACCTTATGGTGATCTACAGTCTGATCTTTAATACATGATTATAATTGTTTGGGGGAGCCATTGTGTTATACCTATAATAATGACTATAACATATTATTATGTTCATAAAAATGAACATGATAAAAATGTGTTATAAAATCCAACATTCTGCTCCCTCATCTCTCTATCTCCTTTTGAGCCCCTATTCTATGAAACATGAAATTGAAACTAGGTTAATTAATAACCATATACTGGTTTTGTTCAACTGAAAAAAATAAAGAGGCATATATCTCTAATTCTAACCCCCAAACTAAAACTATTAAGCTCAAGAAGGGTGTGATGGATAATCTTAGTTTTCAACCTGACTACATCCTGAGTCTATTAAAACAAAAGCTGTGTGTGGTGGCACTTGCCTTTGATCCCAGTACTTGAGAGGCAGAGGCAAGCATCACTGTGAGTTCAAGGCCATCCTAGTCTACAGAGCAAGTTTCAGGATAGCCAGAGCTATACAGTGAAATCCTGTCTTGGAAAAATAAAATAAAATATAACAACTACAACAACAACAAAAAGCCCACGAACAGCTGGCTACACCTCTGAGGGATTTTTCTGATTGGATCATTTGATTGGGAAGCCCCAACCTAAACCTGGGTCACACTTTCTAGTGGCAGCCCACATGAAAGGACATGGAAGAGTAAGTTTTTGGGGGTTGCCCACGTGCCCTCATTTGCCCTGGTAAGTTCATCTATCCTGTTGCCAAGGCATCTCTCTGATGGTATCAGAGCCTACTTCCACATCCCAAGGGCGACTGAACCAGTTGAAACATGTAGCCTCATGGACTAAACAGCTACCAGATTCTCAGCCTTTCCTTTGAGAGGCAGCCATTGCTGGACTAGTCATCAACAAATAAAACAAAGCCTGGATGACGTGACGGCACGTGTGCTTACAGCATGGTTTATTAAATAATTTAAGTCTGCTGTTCCAAGCTGAAGACCTACAGATGAGAACAGAAAATCTTTTTAAAATATTTCTGCTTAACTGAAAATATACTTGGCCACTGAAGGGCTCTAATAGAGATGTACCAGGTGACACTGTTTTCATGCCTATTGAGTTAAAAATCCATCAGCAGTATAAATCAAGGAATAATTCTGATTTCCAAATCAAAATTTAAGAAACATATAGTCTATAGCTGCCATAGATATTGAACTCCTGAACAAATCAATCTAAACCCAAACTGAAATTGCTTTATCTCTTTGTAACTATGTGTGTGCCTACATGAGTGAGCATGTGTGTGTGTGTGTGTGTGTGTGTTTGTGTGTGTGTGTGTTGTGTGTGTGTGCTCATCCACATATGTATGTATGAAGGCCAGAGATGGACACCAGGTATCTTCCGCTATCATTCTCTACCTACCTTGTTCTTCTGAGTCAAAGTTTCCCGGGGCCTGGAGCTGGCCATTTAGGTTAGGCTGGCTGACTACCAAGTCCCCGGGACTCATCTGTTTCTGTCTCTCAGCTTTGGGATTACAGACAAGCATTGCAGCTGTGTCAGTAGTCAGGTAGGTAGGTGTAAAGGAAACTGAATTCTCATACATACATAGCAATTTACCCACTCAGCCACCAAGATGATTTGCCTTTTAAGTACTAATCAAGTGCAAAATAAAATGGAATGTTTGATTGAATTTGTTCTTGTAACCATTTCATACATGTGTGTAGTGTATTCTGACTACCCTCACCCTCACCTTCTCATTGCCCTCCTTCCTCCAGTGCACACCCCCTCCTGGCCAGTTCCTTTCTCACACTAAGGCCTTTCTGTTTTGTTTTGTGGCCCAGAGTTTAACAAGGGATACCAGTACAACAAGAGTTTGCTACCATTCACTGGAGCATGGTGAACTCATCAGAGGTAGACAACTGAAGACAATGTCTACCCCTCCCCCAAAATCCATCAGTAGCTCATATTTCAGCAAGGAGGGGTAAGGCTAAATGGGTCTCTTGCTGATCTATGATTGGCTGTTGACAAGTCCAGTCCTGTGCAGGCACACTGATGACAGCTGCTGCCACTGTGACATCATGATTGCACTGGCTGTGTCATGCCCACGAGGTAGTCTTTCAGGATTAGACAGAATTTTGTTTTTTGTATTTTTAAAGAACAAAAAATATGTAGAGTTTGACTCAGTAAATTACCTTGTATATATTTAATATGTATTAACTTATTTAATATTCACAATGATTCCAAGATCTGGAAATTACTGACAACCCATTTTACGAATGAGAAAACCAAGGACTGGAGATTTGTTCAAGAGTGTGCAGTCACCACATGGTTTATTTCAACTTGAAACAGTTCGTTCTGACTAAAAATCTTAACCCATCCTCTCTAATAAGCACCGTCCACTTTCAAATGCCACAAAGGGTGCCCCCAGGTCACTACATTGCTCCTGTTTCAGAGAACAGACAACTGGGACCACAACAGCTGCTTTGCAAACAGGTTCATTCTGTCTTTGCATCTGCTTCTCTGAACACATTCCATTATTCTTAAGCCAACCCTCAACATTAAACACTTGCATATTGTAAAGAAAGGGTCTGTTGAATTACAGCAGGACAAAAGAATAGTCTCCCACACCCTCCAAAATGTATCAAGTCCTAAAAGTAACACTAAGTCCCCTGTTGTCCTCTTCCCACACACAACCAGGAATGAATTCATATATTCTAATTCCTATCATTACCTCCACTAAGAAGTAATATTTTAAATTATGCTGGTTCTAAGGAAAGGTAGGAACAAAGCCAGGAAGTGAAAGGGGTAAGGCAAGAAAGTAGTCACATTTTTTTGTATATATTTAATCCTACAGCCCAAAATGGTTTCTGCTACTAATGGAACCTTAGTACACTGCTGATGGGAATGTGAACTGGTCCAGCCAGCCTTACCAGATGACATATCCAGCTATACCATTCCTAGATATTCACCCAAAGGACAAAAAGTCAGTATACTACCCGATACCCTTGCACATCCATGTTTACAGAAGCACTGGTCACAGTGGCCATGGTATGGCCTAAGGGTCTGTCAACAGATAAATGGGTAAAGAAATGGTATACATACTCAGTAAAGTTTTAGTTAACAAAATCATGTTGTTTGCTGGAAACTGAGTCATCGGATTAAGAAAACTGTCAGACTCAGAAATATAAACATCTTATATTTTCCCTCATTTGTGGATCCTAGATTTTTATATACCCACAGAGAGCTACTTATTTATACATGCGTAATGAGAAATCAGAAAGCTGACTAGGACAATAAAAGAAACTATTGCAAGAGGGAGTAGGCAGAGGGAAGAAGAGAGAACAGTGAGGGTAGAAAAGTTTCAAAGAATATGATACACTCGAGATAAATTATTTTATAAAACCCATTACCATATATAACAAATATATGGCAATTATAAAACAAAGGTTGGCCAGCAAGGTGCCTCAGTGCAATCAAAGCGAGCCTGACATTCTGAATTCAATCCCCAGGAAAGGCCCATGTGGTAGAAGGGGTTAAAAGAACTCTTTCAAATTGTCCTCAGACTTTCCAAATGCATACCACAGCACATACACAGCCACCCTTACCCATAGCCATATTATCTACATAAACAAACCAGTTTTTTATTTTTTTAAGAAATAATAGCTTATCTTACAACCCAGCTACCTGGGTTATAGAAGCAAAGAAATTTTCTAGTTTAACTTAAAAAGAAGGAAAGATTATCAGTGTGTGTATGTGTGTATGAATGTATGTATGTATGTATACCATGTGTGAATGGGGACATGAACATGTCACAGTGCATGTATGAAGGCCAGAAAACCTGAGTTATAGAAACTTTCTAGTTTAACTTAAAAAAAGGAAAGATTATCAGTGTGTGTATGTGTGTATGTATGTATGTATGTATGTATGTACACCATGTGTGAATGGGAACATGAACATGTCACAGTACATGTATGAAGACCAGAAAACAACATCATGAAGACAGGTCTTTCCTTCCATGTTTATATGGGTTCTCAGGAACTACCTCAGGTCATGAGCTTGTGTAGCACTTTTACCATCTGACCCCCCCCTCACTGGCTTTTCATTTTCACTATTTTTTTAATGTGTATATATGGCATACACACATATGTGTGCAAGTAACATATGTGTGAAGAGAACAGAAGAAAGAAATCAGGTGTCCTGCTCTATCATTATCTTATTCCCTAGAGACAGGGTCTCTCATTAGGCCTGGAGATGCACTGGCAGCCAGCAAACCCCAGTGAGCCTCCCATCGTCCATACCACTTACACACACTCACACACACACACACACACACAGACATGGGGGTGGGGGTGCTGAGGTTACAAGTGCAGACGGCCACACCTAGATTCTCTAAGCTGTGTATTGGGATTCAGATTCAGATGCTCATGTCTGTGCTGCAGTACTCTGACCCACTGAGTCATATCCCCAGCCCAACTCCCTAAACAAATTTTCTAAGTAAAGTTTGTTGACTATTGGTTGGTGTACATTAACAAGTTATATTGTTGAGGTTAATGTTATTAAGCTTTATTTTCAAATTTTCTACATAACTCCCTATCAGTTAAGTTCTGTAGTTTGTAGTCAAGTTTATAGAAGTGATTTATCCAGACTTCTAAGAAAGGAGGGGTCTTATCCCTGGAGTTTCCAGGGCCATTACTATCTGCATCAATTTTAGTTTTTGAAGACATTATTATTATTATTATTATTATTATTATTTTGTTATTTATTTTTAGTTTATGTGTATAGGTGCTTTTCTTGCATGCATATCTGTGTACCAATGCATCTCTGGTGCCCACAGAGATCAGAGGAAGACATCAGATCCCCTAGAACTAGAGTTATAGAAGGTTGTGAGCCACCATATGAGTGTTAAGAATTAAACCCAGGTTCTCTGGGATATAAGCCAGCGATCTTAACTGCTGAGCCATCTCTCCAGCATGCATGCGTGTCTGTTTAGGGATATATACATGAGTGCAGTTGCCAATGGACTTTAATTCTCTGGATCTGGAATTATAAGTGGTTGTGAGCCATTTAACACAGGTGGAGATCCTCAGTAAGTACAGTAGTTAGTTACGTTTAACTGCTGAACCAACTCCATATGCCACCATGACTGCCTGTACTTGTTTCACTGTTGAACAAGGATCATTCAAAGAGTAACCTGGAGACTTTAAATATACTACTTTTTAAAAAATCTAAATTCCCAACTAAAGACGCTTTCTCTTAAATAATCAAATAAAAAGAAATAAAGTATTGAGCGGTCTTAAAAGTTTGTAGATTTTGACTCAGTAATTAGCTTGTAAAAAATCAGAGAGCCATTAATTTAATTATTTACATTTATCAATAATTTGCTTATGCAGAAATTATTCTTATGAGGATATATCAGCATAAACAAGATAGTTTGGAGAAAAATACATATCCAACAGTTTTTTTAAACTCCAGTGGTTGTTATATTGCCACTAGAAACTAACTCTATTACCAAATAAAGTTTATATATTTATATAATTTAATAACCTAAGAAAATTCTCATGATAAAGCATGACTGAGGCCCTGAACTTGAGCCCAGCACTGGATAAGCCTCTGAGCTTGGGGACACACCCTGTAATTCACTCAGGAGACCGCCCAGAAATTCAAGGTCACCCTTGGTAATAACTTAATGAGTTCAAAGTCAGTCTGAGCTTTATGAGACCCTATCTCAGGAAAAAAAGGAAAGATATGAGACTTAAAAACTAGACAAACTAGTAAAATGAAAGAAGAACCAAATTAAAAATAAAGATGCAAAGGAAATTAAAACAGGCTCTGATGAAATCCAGAAAGGAAACAGCTTCAAAAACTTACATTCATCCCTCAAACCCCTAGAAAATCTAGAAGACATGGATAAATTCCTAGAGCTTTATAAGCTATCAAAATTAAATAAAAAAGATATAAGTGAAAAATGGATCTTAGAAATGAGTGAGATTGAGGCAATATAAAAAGTTTCTCCACAGAGAAACCATGGTCAGATGGATTCACTGCCACTCTACCAACCCTTTAAAGAAGACCTATCACCAACCCTTTGCAAACTGTTCCTTATAACAGAAGGGAGCAGGCACTTACCAATATTATTCTAACTTCAAGCCCAGATAAGGATGAGACAACAAAAAGAAAACAATATACCAATTTCCCTGAAAAAGTTCTCAATACAATTTTTGCAAATCAAATCCATAGGACACAAAGAAAGTCATCCACCTGCAACCAAACTAGCTTCATCCCTGGGACACAAAGGTAATTCAATATACAAAAACTGATATTTAATATAACCCACAGATACACTTAAAGACAAAAAGCATGATTATCTTAAAACAAGCAGGAAAGGTTTTTGACAAGAAGTTATCCCTTCTTGATAAAGTTTTGCAGAGAAGGTAAAGTGCCTGATTTATAAGCATGAGTACCTGAGTCAGATCTTTAGAGTGAATATAAAAAATGGAATGAATGAATGAATGAATGAGGCCAAGCATGTGGCATATGTTTGTAAGCCCAGTATTAGAGAGCCAAGCAGATCCCTGGGTCTCGCCAGCCATCCAGTCTAACCTACTTACAGCTCTAGGCCTGTGGGAACCTTGTCTCAAAACAAAACAGTAAAGAGAAAAAAAAAAAAAGGAGGAAGGGCAGAGGTACCTGAAGAAGGACACACTGGAAGCTGTCTTCTGGGTTGCACACGCACCTACACACACATGAATACATACACATACACACACACACACACACATACACACACACACACACACACACACACACACACACACACACACACACACGAACCCTGGGGAAACAAGAAATAATAAGAAACATCTCAACACAATAAAAGCTACATACAACATACCTATGGCAAACATTATTCTAACTGGGGAATGACTCACAGTATTTCCTCTAAAATTGGGGATGAGGTAAAGGTACCTACTCTTACTGTTCCTGGCCAATATAATGCTTGAAGTCCTAGCTAGAGCAGCAAAACAAGAGAAATAAAAGGAATGCAAATAGAAGGGGAAGAAAGTATCTCTATTTGCCAAAGGTATGATCCTATATTTTAAAGACTAGTAGAAAACTCTTAGATGTAGTAAATACATTCAACACAGCAGAATATAAAGTCAACAGGCAAAAATAAGTACCTTTCTACATACCAATAACTAACTTGCCAAGAAAAAAAATCAGAAGGAAAAGATCCTATTCCTAACAGCTTCAAGAGCACACACCATTAATCCCAGCACTTAGGAGGCAGAGACAGGACCTCAGTGATTCAAGGCTGCTTTGTCTACATAATGAATTCTAGATCGTTTAGACTTACAGACTTTCTTTCAAACAAACAAACAAACAAGAAAAAAAATATTATCATCAAACAAGAAAGCACCTAGGAATCAACATAACCAAAATGGTAAATGACTTCTACAATGAAAACTTTAAAACCATTTGGAAGATGAAGATGATAGAAAATTAAAAAAAAAAAAAAAAAAAAACAAAAACAAAAGAGTCTTATGCTCTTGGATTAGCAGAATACTGTGAAAATAGTTATATTACCAAAATATCTACAGAATCAATACAATGACAACCTTATTTCTAGTAACATTTTTCACAGAAATAGGATGATGTCAGTTTGTAATGTGAGTTTGAATTGACAACTTGACACAGAGTCTTGAAGGGAGTCTTCAGGAATTATATAGATTGGTCTGTGGATAGCTGTGGCAAACTGTCTTGACTGCCCTAATTGCTGGGGGAAGACCCACCCAATCTTTTAATTGAAATGGGAAGACCCAGTCTAAAAGTAGGCAGCACCATTCTAGGTTTTTGCCTCTGAACTATGTAAGTAGAAAAAGTTACAAGTACTGGGCATGCATGCTTTTATCCCTCTCTGCTCTGTACTGTAGATGTGATGGACTAGTTGTGACGTTTCTGCCTCTTTGACTTCCCTATTATGATAGACTATAACCTGGACTTGTGACTTAAACCTCCCTCTAAGTTGTTTTTTGTCAGGATATTTTATCACAGTAGAAATAAAACTAGAGTATGAGATGACAAAAATCCTTAATATTAAAAGCAATCCTAAGGAGGTTATAAGAACAGTTGATTTCAAAGTATACCATAAAATCATAGTAACAAAAACTGCCGGCATAAAAATACTGGCCTAAAAAAATTACATAGACCAACAAAGATAATTCAGAATTAAATCTATACATTTATAGCCACCTAATTGTTGCCATTGGGGGAAAATCCTCTTCAAATAATGCTGAGGTAATTGGGCATCTACCTGCAGGAGATGTGTAACTCTATCTGTATCTTTTGCCCAATACCAAACCAGTGAGATACTTTAATGAGTAAAGGCACTTGTTGAGTCTGATAACCTGCATTCAAATCTAGAACCCATACAGAACTGACTCTTGAAGGATGTTCTCTGACCATGATACATGCACTGTGCATGAGAGCATGTATGCACATATATTAGATGGATGGATGGATGGATGAATCCATGTATGTATGTATGTATGTATGTATGTATGCATGGATGGATGGATGGATGGACAGATAGATGTATGTATGTATGTATGTATGGATGGATGGATGGATGGGATGGACAGATGGATGGGATGGATGAATGGATGGGTGGAATGGACAGATGGATGGATGGATGGGATGGATGGATGGATGGTGGATGGTGGATGGGATGGACTGACAGACGGGCGGACAGATGGGATGTACAGATGGATGGATGGGATAGATGGATGGAATGGACGGATGGATGGACAGACAGATAGATTGTGATTAAAAATAATACAGGACTGAGTGTGGTGGGCCATATCTTTAATCCCAGCACCTTAGGAGGAAGAGGCATGCAGTTCTGTAAGTTAGAAGCCAGCCTGGTCTCCATAGTGAGTTTCAGGACAGACCAGGAAAAATATTTACCAACCACACATCAGATAAAGAACTTATTTTAAATAAGAACTAATTTTAAATATCATTAAAACAAATCATTCACTCAAAAAATAGGCCAATGAACCAACTAAACACACAGTTCTCAAAAAAAGATGTACATATGAGTACTAAAAATTTGAAATGGGGAAATGCAACTTAAAACTGTTTTGAGATTCCATTTTGCCCAAGTCAGCATGACTAATATCAAAACAACAAATATTATCTAGCAAAACTGTGGGGAAAGAGGAGCCTTATATACTTCTGGAAGTAAGGCAGAGTAGGGCAACCCTAACACAAGTCAGTGTGAGGGCACACAAACCACCATTCCATTACCATATGTATGTCCAAAAGACTCGAAGTCAAGACACCAAAGAGATACTCGTACATCCATGTTCCTGTCATACTACTCACAAGAGCTAAGAAACAGAAATATAGATGCCCATCAACCCGTGCAGATAAAGAAAATATCCAATCCATATATATGTATGTGTGTATATATATATATATATATATATATATACACACATACATACATACACACACACACACAAATTTATTCAACCACAAAGAAAAATGAAATCATGTTATCTGTACAAAAATGAATGCAACTGGAGGTCATAAGCTATATTAATCAAAGTAAGTCAGACCAAAAAAAGACAAGTATGTTCTCTCCTATGAAGATTCTAAATTTAAGTAAGTGTGTGTGTGTGTGTGTGTAGTCATGAAAGTTGGAAGGGGAAGATGAGAGGAGAGAAAGAGAGTTTTAAAGTGTAGGGGAAAATAATAATAGCATAGCACAGGCGCAACACAAATTCAGGAAAAGCCATCTGGACGTGAAAGGGGACCAGCAAATAGAAGATAGAGGGATGATGGGAAAGAAGAGTGGAGGAGGAGATGGATAGAAGAAAAAAATAATGATATATATGTACAAAACTGTCACGGAGAAGCCCGTTCCTTTGTATATCAGGTTAAAATGATGTCAGCTCAGTGGGTGAGGGTCCTTGTCCAGGAAGCCTGGCAGTGTGAGTCCAATCCCTAGAACTTCACTAAAAGTAGAAGGAACACACTCTCCACATCCACCACCATCGTCATTATCATCATCAAAATCACCACCAGAATTTTTTATTTAAAATAAAAATTAAAAACCTAAGAAACCATTGAAATAAAAAGCATTTTGGTGCTATTGGAGTATACTCTTGAGTCATGGAGTTATTACTAACTTTTACTTTATATATTTTACTTTCTAGATTTTCCAAAAAGAAATCTTTAAAAACATCCTTACCAGGATTCCATCCACAGATGAAACTTTCTCCCAAGTTAGCCAAGCTCTTTCTCTGACATGATCGGGTACCTTTAACTTCTGACATAATGCAATAAATTCGGGTTCTTCAATTTCTTCAAACTCAAGCCTACAAATTAAAAAGTTACAAAATTGATACCCTTACAGATCAAACCAATTAAGCAAATACTTGTTTCTATAGTTTGCATATATCAGCACAGTTCTGAAAGAGAGCATCTCTAAGTGTTTTAAGGACTTACTTTATCTTTGAGAACCATTATGCATCATTTAAACATATGCTTATCATTTTGTGGGCTTTCCAAAATAAGGCTAGCACAAAGAGAAGACCAGCTGCCAGCGTGGTGAACCACACACTCCAGAGCAGCCAGACAGACAGCATGGTGAGACAAAGCAAGTGCACTAGCTAAAGCACCCTGGGAAGACAGAACAACCGTCTCAGCAAAACAGAAAACTCCACATCCCAGTCAATCCATACATTCTCTCCACCTTCTTGTATTTCTTAATGATTAACGTGATAGAAATGATTGCATCACATATTTCAGTCCTATCTCTTTGACCTTTCTTAACTGTAAGCTTTTAATGGCTAATTCCTTTCCGTTTGACATATAGCAACCCTACAAAGAGCAATGTAACTCTTGAAAACTTACTATGATCCTACACAAAGTATCGTATGCATGGTTTTACTGAATCCCCACATAAGCCATACTTGGTAAGTATTTCCATTCATGTTTTACACATCTACCACATTAGGGAAATTAAAGAAGTCACTAAAAACAAACCAAGTGAGAAGTACCCAGGTATGTACCACGGGTCTTAACTCCATCATCTATGTTCCTGACTACTTTTCTAGCTGGGCAACTCCTTCAAAGCATAATTAGCATCTGCATATCTCAATAATGAAAGTGTTTCAGTCTCCTAGTCTCAGCTTCCACTCCACCTAAGTACTTAGACTAGAGACAGTGTAAAAGAAATAGCACCTCAGCTGTCAAAGTAGACTTATTCCAAGTGCAGATGGACTAGGTTGAATCCTTCCCTAAGCTATGTTCTACACTTTCGACTGAGGCAGTCCTCTTATCCTTGCTAAGAACAGTCATTCGTACATGGCCTGTGAGCTGATAAGGCAGTTTACAACAGTAGTCCTGTAAGATTATACTGGTGTAGAAACATCACTTAGAGGCCATCTTCACCAACATAACATTGTGGCACAATCCATTTGCTACTTATGCATTTAGGTAGATGCTGCTGTAAACAAACCTACTACATTGATACTTGTAGGAAAATATAATATATACAAGGACAATACCTGAAGTGATTATGTTCCTGACGTGTATGCTTCCTAAATTATAGCTTTATCATTATTTTACAGCATATTTCTATTATTAAGAAACAAAGTTTACTGCATAACAGCATGCTTTGTTACACTGGCAGCAGCCTTGTATCTGTAGTGTTTACCACCTCTCTTGATTGCCGCAAGACAGCACAGTGACTATCTATATATCATCAGTGTTTGTCTAAGTGCATTCTGCAACGGTCACACAAAATGCATTTAATGGCACAGTTCAGAAGAGGTAGCAAATCCCTATGGTGAAACACACGTGACTATAGGTAATTCAGAGATCAACTGTGTTTTGAGAACCTCTGTGGCAATGAGTAACCAAGATGAGACTATGTCTAGCTTAAACTTAAAGGAAAACTTTTGAGAAATCCCCAAAGTTAAAAATATATAAAAGGGGAAGAAACTGGGTCTGTCTTTCCCCAGGCAATGGCCAGAACTTCAATACATATAGTTACTTTATAATAATCAATAATACATCCAAAACTGTGTATATGGAATAGCAACTTTTAGAATACATGTTCCTGCTCTTTCTAAAGAGAAACTTCTACACACTGGATACATCAGCGTTTAATTAGAAACAAAAACAAACTCTTCTCCTGGAACAGTCTCCAAACATAGTTTTTATTCTGTATTTATTTTCTAAGAACATGATTTTTATTTGATCCATAAGAAAATCCATTTAGTATGAATTTTAATAGATTTGGACAAGCAATTTCCAAAATTATTTCAGTCTCTTAGGATTTGACCTGAGCTCTGTTAAGAGTCTGGGTCACACAAAGAGCCCTGATGCTCAGGGGGAAGGAGCTCGATAGTCCATCAGCATGCTGAATGCCTGTGATCCCAGAACTGGGGAGGCCGAGGCAGGAGAATAGACAGCTCAAGGCAAGACTGGGTTACAGTCGGAATACTGAAGAAAAAAAATCGAGGACTTAATGACGGGCTAGAAATGAGAGGATGGTGAGAGGAAAAAACAATTCCCATTCTACAAGGGATCTACACTCTCAAAATAAAACTAGTGCTGACAATAACAGCAATCATATTGTTTCAATTTCTGTTACTTAATCACACAGTAGCACAGTCAAGAAAAATAAAAATGTCGAAATACAATAAATATCTCTCCATTGTTCTTATTGGATCCACATGAACTTAAGTTTAGATTCCGTTAATAAATGGAGAGAAAAGTTCTTTGAGAGAACACAGTACCAAACACAAGACAAAAAAAAGGGGGGGGGGGGGGGTTGGGGGGTGAGGGAGGCACCAGAATCCGTGTATGCTCAAATGCAAAAGGCAAGAAATAATGAAGCATGCTGCGGGCCAATCAGCACGCAAGAAGAGTTCTATCCTGAAAAAGAAGGGGGAACAAAGTTTAGAAACTTCCAAGCCCTTGCATTTAAATGTCTCCTGAAACTTTTGCCCACATACCAGTCCTTCTAAGAGTTATGCTCCATCAGTCTCCACAGATGGCTTTAAATCCCCGGGGCCTCAAAGCATTGTTCTAAAGAAACCCCCACAAAGCCCGGGAGCTGAGGACCCCGTGAGCAATTGACACCCACGACCCTGCACTTCGCCTACCAGGCTTTTCTTGGCCTCTCCCAGGACCAAGCTGCCAATGCAGCGCAAGCTCAGAGGGAAAGGCTCCCAACTGTTGCATCGCAGGACAGCAAAAGAGAAAGTCAACCCACCCCGGGGGTGCTCCGGATCGCCACGGAAGGGGGGAAAAAGAGGAAGAAAGAAAACAAACACCGGTAGACTTTTTTTTTTTTTTTGTAACATTTATTTCAATTGTTTTTGCATCTGACGGGGGCTCTCCCGGACCCGCCGGCTCCGCGCCGGGGCGTCGCTGGAGTAGAGCCTGCACCTGTCACTTCGCTCGGGAGCAGGAGCCCCACCCGCCCGACACCTGTCAAGCCGCAGCCCAGACCCCTTCGGGATGCCCTCCCCGTCGCCCGCGAGCCCGGGACCGTGTCAGCGCGCCGCCGCCACCCCGTGGAGGTGGGAGACCGAGGGGACCCCGGGGACGCCAGGCGCCGCTCCTACCGCCAGCCCGGCCCCGCCGAGATGCGCCCGGCGTCCCCGCCGAGATGCGCCCGGCGTCCCCGCGCCCTACCCTTCCCTTCTCTCCGGCCCGCGGCGGCCGCGCTCCTCACCTGGCCAGGGGCAGCTCTTCGGGTCCGCTGTCCTGCGCGGGGTCGTCCTCCCGAGGCGGCGGCGGCGGTGGCGGGGGCTCGGCGGCCGCGGCTCTGCGCGGGGCTTTGGGCGGCATGACGCGCTGCGCGGGCCGGCGCGAGCAGGCGAGGGAGGCGCGCGGGGAGGCGGGCGCGCGCGCACGCCGGGCACGCCCCGTCCTCACCCGACTCCCGTTACAAAAATAATGGGAACGTCCCCTGAGGAAAACCGGACGCGCCCGGCAACCGAGCGCCCGGGCCAACCGCGGGAAAACGTCACTTCCGCCCGCGGCGTCACGTCCGCGAGGCTCGCGGGCCGCGGGCGTCAGTGGGGAACCGGGGCGGCGGTGGCGGTGGCGGCGGGCGAGGGCGAGGGCGCGGGCGGGAAGCCGCGGGGAAGCCGCGCCTGCCCGGGCCTGTCTCCGCCCGCGTCGTCCCCGTGGGCGGCGCCAGCAGAGGCGGGGCGGGCCCGCTCCAAGGAGCCGCGGCCTCTGGGAGAACGCTGGACAGGGCGCGCCCCTCGACCGGCCCGCGCGGCCGGCAAAACAAAAACAAACGTGCCGGGCCAGTGGGAGGTGGGCTCGGCCGGGGTGGGCGGTCCAGGGTGGGGCCATTACTGGCCTTCTGGAGACAAGGGAAGATGGGCGATGGACAGAGTCAAGTGAACCAGGAGGCGCGGTCCAAGCGGGACAGATCTTAGCGGGAAAGTAGCTTTTGAAAACCAGTTTGCCAGGCGGACCCGAGTTTGAAAAAAAAAAAAAAATCGTTTACAAAATCGTTTGAAACGAAAGCAAAAAACCAGTTTGCCGTGTTAATAAGCACGATCCGGCCTCCTTTCATAATTGTTTCTCAGAGGCAGCCGGTCAGACTGGGAAGGTCAGCGTTTCACTTTGCTTGTTATAAATAGGAGTTTGGGGAGCGAATTTGCCCGTGTCGCATAGCAAGTCGGTGGCAGAGGGCTCGAACCTGAGTAATATTTGACTCACCATGTCACCAATGCACAGACACCGGAAAAGAGCGTGCTAGAACTACTGCCACCAAGAGCTGGCTCAGCAACTGTAGCTTTTCTAGTTACTTTTTTTCTTTCAGTCAACATAATTTTCTCTCTTTGCCAGTCCTTATTGGGGGGTTGTCACACAACTCACTAATTGAAGTGCTGTGGATAAAATACAGTTGTTGTTCTGGTGTAAACTATCTTGGAACAGCTGAGCAGGGACTAAGGAAGCAGGAACTTAATTGGGTAGGTTGCAAGCCTGGGCTTATTCTTTGCCTTGATTTTAAGATGTGTGAAGGGCCTCTTTCAGTTTTCAGCCCTGCCTAACCTCAGAAGCCTTCTATAGACTAGACCAAATGTTTGTCAGGAGGTAGAGCCCCAGGCCCTGATGCAGCCACGGAGAATGAATGGAATTAAAATAGCAGCTGAGTTCACTTTGTCCCAGATTTAGGCAAGCGTTCAGGCTACACACAGTCTAGGTTTAGGGAAGATAAAGGATAGACTGCAGGAGCCAGATAAAATGATATGCAGAAATGACATAGTTCTGCCTCATAATTATCAGAGAATGTGACACTTGCCAGTGAATACCACCTTGGTAATTTGTGGCAAGCTACTCTTGGGGGTAAGACAGAATCGCAAAAGAACCTGGGTCCTCAGACATGTAACAGAGCTGGTGATTGGTCATCTCTGCAGGTACTGACCTCAATCAGCTGATGGTCAGCTATTTGTGTCAGAAGTCATTGTAACTTATATTTCTCCCATAATCCCCTTTCAACTTGCAGATCAAAGTTGAGCCTGACCTGGTAGCTCAGGCCTACAATGCTCTGAGGCAAAGACAAGAAAATCATAAGTTTAAGACCTGCCTTGGCTATAGAGTGAGTTGAACTCTAACCTAGGCAACTTAGTAAGACTCTGTCTTATAGTAAAAAGTAAAAAGTCTGGGATATAATTTAATAGTAGAGTGCTTACCTAGCATATGAGGAGCTGTGATTCTAATACCCAGGAGCATGCGTGCACACATACAGAGAGAGGCAGACAGAGACAGACAGAGAGACCTCATTACAGCCTTAGAATCTAACAAGGCATTGGCCACATAAGAACATAGGGCAGCCAAGTAAAGGCAGGGGAATTACATTAACTCACCATGGCTTGTTTTATTTGAACCTAGTTCACCAGTGCTATTGCAAATGAGATTTTCAATTCTTGAAACCTGGGGCCGGGAATGTAGCCCAGTAGAGGGGGGGGGGGGTGCAGAGGAGATTTGGTGATGGAGGAGAAATGGAGGTGGGGAAAGAATTTGAAAAGAGCATTTAAAGTGTGTTTCTGGTAGTTTGACACATGAAAACATCTGGGTTCATGGTTATTGGACACCTCCTTACTCAGACTCTGGCAGTCTTCTGGTAGCCTTTAGCTTGCGTGGGGTGTTGTTGGGTGGGATGGCTGTGCTTTTGTCACATGCCAGGGAAACTGGAAGTGAGTTTGTCCCTTGCTACTCAGAATAAGTAACAAGCTGTAAGAATGTATATATTTGTTATTTTCAAAGTCTTTTCATTTTTTAACTGTACCTGGTTTTGAAAATTCACAGCTAAATTAAGGAAGTAAAAGTTTTGTCATTTCTTTTGAATCTTATAGCAGATTTTTTTTAAAGCCTGTCTCACTTTGTCAGTAAAAGACACACATCTGTAATGCATTAGTAACAGTAGTAGTAGATTTCACAATAGTCACAAAAATTATTCCAAAGAACTAAAGCCCTATGGGTGTCTCCTGACTTAACTGAGAACTATAGTCTCTCATTTATTTAGTAAGAGGCTGAGACAGAAGGATTCCACATTCAAGGCTTGCTTGGGTCCAAGAATGAGTTCACAATCAGACCCTTTCTCAAAATAAAAAAGTTTTTTAAAAAAATGGGGTCAGGCTGGGGTTAACTCAGAATACTTGTCTGGTGTGTATGAGCACCAGGTTCAAACTCCAGTACTGCAAAATAAAAGCAAATTCAGTCTCCCACTTATTTGTAGCCATAGCGCTTAGCACTGGCAATACAGGCACCAAATTTGAATGTCTAAAATAGAAATTAGTTAAGGATTTGATAATTAATTTGAATATTTACTTTCCACCAAAATAAGTTTCACAACAAAAATTCAGAAACACATACCAGGCCAGAGACCCTGAACTCAGAACTGCACCTGCTTCGGCCTTCCTTCTGAGTGCTGGGATAAAAGCCGAACACCATCTGGCCTGGGCAGAATCTCTTTCTTTCACTGTACAGCAATTAAAATCGAGCTTTAGTCCTGTGAGCCAGCCTTTGAAACAGGATGCCGATAAAAGACTAAGGATAACACTTTAAAATAAAGCATTGTTTCCTTCATTGTGGATAAAAGTGTATTGCCCCAGGGGGGGGAGGGGGCGGCGCTGGAGAGATTATTAAGAGCATCACTGCTCTTGCAGAGCACCCAGTTTCAATTCCCAGCACCCACATAGCAGCTCACGAGCACCTACAACTCTAGGTCTAGGGCTCCAGTGCGTGTGTCTGGCCACAACAGGCACTAAGCATGCGCATGGCACACAAACATACATGCAGGAAAAACGCCCACATGCATAAGAAAAGTTAGGCTAGTGACTGAAGTATCTTCTCCCATTGCTTTCATTCCTTTGAGAGAAAGGTTTCTGTAATAATGATAGTGTTAGTAAACTAAAACACAGAGACAGCACTGCCTTCACGTAGCATGTCATCAATCTAAGCAACCTAAATGTAGCTAAAATGTCTCCTTTAACAAGCAAAGGAGGAATACATTTCTCACATTAGCGGTACTTATCTGTATGGGCATATTAAATAATGTTATTTTTGCAATTCTCTTCTTCCCATTTTTGTTTGCCCCAGTTTTATTTGTTTAATGTAATTTTATTTCTGGTTAATCAGAGAAAAATCTAAGTTTATATTTAGTGTGTCTTTTATTATTTGTTTTCATTTTCTTTTCCTGGCATCTCTTTGTGGTTTTCTGAGACAAGATCTCATGCCATAGCCAGAGCTGTCCTGGAATTCACTGTGTAGCCCATTGTCTCAAATTCCTGGCAGTCCTCCTGCCTCAGCCTCCCAAGTGCTGGAATTATGCCCAGCTTAACAATTTGTTTTTTTTATTTCATGTTCTAAAAGTATCAGTTCGAGACAATTGAGAGATTTAAAGGCATGAACAGTTCCTGCCCAGAGTATGGGAAATAACTGGCCTTTGAAGAACATCCATTCTCTTGAGGTGGACTCGCTTCCCTTATGTGTGTACTTAGATTCTTTCAGCTTTCAAGAAAGGAGACTCGCTAAGTTTATCTCCGTTGCTAAAGGCTGGTAATGAGTTGGGATAGGGTAAAGGGGTACGAACAAAGGCACAGGAGCCCTTCCTGAATCTTCGTGTACTCTGTGATGACAGCGGTGCTCAGCTAATCCCCCCATCCTGTTCTCACCATGCTGAATGCTATTCTTCATCTCTTCGGAGTCATTATGCCCCTACCTGACTCCCTCACAATGCCACCAGTTCACACACCTCAGTAGAACAAATAGGATTGATTCTCCTTCAAAGTTGTGGTTTCCATCAGCAGGACCAATGGCATTGTTTCCAAGGCTCTAGAGAAGAAGATGAAAAGGTAGAAAACCCATTTTAAAATTAAGAGGGCTGGAGAGGTGGCTCAGAGATTAAGAGCACTGGCTGCTCTCCCAGAGGACCCAGGTTCAATTCCCAGCACCCACATGGCAGCTCACAACTGCCTGTAGCTCTAATTTCTGGGGACCTGGCACCTTCACGGACATACATGCAGGCAAAATACCAAAAAAGTAAAAAAATATATAAACATTAAAAAGAATAATATTCTTTTAAGAATTAAGAATT
This sequence comes from Apodemus sylvaticus, assembly GCF_947179515.1. NCBI lineage: Eukaryota > Metazoa > Chordata > Mammalia > Rodentia > Muridae > Apodemus > Apodemus sylvaticus. Next base: position 54,211,360 of record NC_067479.1, on the reverse strand, counting down.
TCAAGATCGTGACATCAGAGCATTTAAAACTAATGCTGTGATCTAGCATGAGGTGCAACATGATTTCCTAACTCAAGATATACCCAAAGCCAGCCAATCGATGAAGGTAGAGCCCTAGGCCTGGCCTGGCCTTGGCACACGATGCAGAACCCTAAAGACCCCGTTTTTACTTTGTTAATCTTATCTCCAGATACATTCACGTTCTGACGTACAGAAGTCAAGATGCCAGCATTCTGATCGGAAAGAATACGGCTCAGCTCATAATATTTGTAGAAGTGATTTTGACATGGCTCTAAGCTCTCCTCTAATAAAGAGGGTAAATATTTCTCAAAGGTTACGAGGGAAGGCATTAAACATCCAAATGTATCTAGCTGTCACATAGGCTCTAACTTGTATCTCAAGGGCACAGAGGGATAAAGATGACAGGCAGTCTTTTAAAAAAAGAAAGAAAAAGGCCTTTATCATAATGTTTGTGTTGGCCTCACATTATAACACCCTCTTTGCATGCTCAGTGCTTCCCTGCCAGTGGCAAGGGCCAGGAAGGGTGACTAAAGCAGGCTGCTGGATTGCTGCAGTTCACAACAATAAGAAACGGTTCCACATCCAAGTTACGTGGTTTTGTTGCATGAAGAAAAACAGTTACTTGTAGTTTAAATGTAGCCCTGAAAAATCCATACATTGGAAATGTCATCCCCGGCACTTAAAGATAAGATATTGAAGAGGTGGCACACCCTTTGATATTTGTCCTAACATTACCATAGACCAAGACAACAACTGAGTGAGTTTATTGACATTTTCTATAACCTAATCATAAGTTACATGCTGGGACTGAAGACACATCCCTTTCCTTACCAATTATTAACAGCAGCCATTCTTGGGTGCACAAAATTTTCCCTAGTTCTCCCCACAGCACCACTAGCCCCTGCCATGAAGAATGGAAGCCAATTAGTTGTTTCATTTACATGTGGTTTTTCTCACCATTTGTAATGTGAGGTAGGTCCTAACCAAGACAGCTAGAAGTACAGTTTACAGATGGGTCACCCTAAAAGCCTTTCCTGCTTAGAAAAACACCACTGTTGTTTTAGGTTCATCTTTTTTTTGTGTTAAGGGATAAAAATATTTTATAGTTTTTCTCTATTTTATCCCATTGTCTTAATCATTTGATAATCTATTCATGTTTCTTTTAACGCCATCATTTCAGTGTATATAATGGTTGCCACTTAAAACTTGTATATTCCCCTCTTCTTCTAATGAATAATGGCTTTCAGAATCACAGGACCTCTTCAAGATCCCATTGTTCGACAGTGCCACATTAAGGGTAACATTTCCAGCATATGACATTGTGGGGACACAGTAAGCCATAGCATTACTTTTTCCTTTGGAGGATAAATCCCTGAAATTACAAGTAGAGGGTTTCTCCCTGTGGTGAGTGGCTTTGTTCATTGGCTTGGGTTGTAACTGAGGAGTTGCTGCTTTGGTCTATTTTAAGCAACGTGAGTGGAAAGAGAAATACTATAGAGTATGGTCTAAAGGCACATAGGTGACATATTTCAGTAGCATAGAAGTTAATCGCAATGATGTTAGCTGACAATAATAGAACCTAAATATCAATGTATTAAAAGGGTCAATTTTACTTCAAGTAAATGTCTAGATAGGAATACCATGACTAAGGTTCTGTTCAGCACAGTCCTTGGGGACACAGACACCTTGAACTCACAGCTTTGCCCTCTCGAGATAGTGCCCAAGGCTCAACATGACAATGAAATGTGGATTTTATATGTATGGATGTTTTGCCTGCTTGTATGCCTGATGCTCACAGATGTCAAAAGGGGGCATTGGAGTCCATGGAACTGGAGTTAAAGATGTTTGTGAGCTGCCACATGTGCTGAGAGTTGAACCCAGGGCTTCTGGAAGAACAAGCAGTGCTCTTCACTACTGAGCCAACTCTCCAGCCCCTTGAACTCCAGTTTTTAGAGAGTATAAAATAAGATACTTGGCACAAGGAGAGTTCCACTGACCCTTAGGGCACTGAGTAATGCTTGCATGATAACAAGACTGCCCAGTGATTTATTTTGAGAACTAGAATGGGATATTGGAGCTGAGTTACTCACTAATCCTATGACAATAAAGGCCCCTGGTTCCTTGAATAGTAAGCAGAACTCACAATAATATAATTACTAAGGCTTCACACCTTCAGCCATTTGGGTTGCAGCGTAAGTGGGGAGTGGACTAGGTGGTGGCCATGATGTTTGAATAGCACAGGAACAAGCAGAACAGTTGTGAAGTGGGCTGAATTCTGTTGATGGAGTTGTATACTTTGCAAATATCTCAGAGCAGCTTGTGACTGTAAAACACACTGGGAAATCTCTTACCTCTACTGGTGATTTTTAATCAGTCTAATTTCCTGAAGCCTAAAGCTATAACACAGGCACAGGATCTGATGGTAAGACCAGGCAAAATGAGAGGAAACACAAGTTCACAGCATCTCGTAGGTTTACATATGTTCATTGAAGGCAGGAGGTGGGGGGGGATCTAAGATAAGATTTAAGAGACATTTGGGTGGAAATGTTTGAAAATATTGAACCCCCACCACCTGTATCTTCTTCAGTGAATCCTCTGATAATATGCTATAAACTTTCTAACCATAAAATTTTAATCTATTGGTTCATTTTTCTTTGGACTATTATTCAAGTCCAACCAACACTTATCAGAAAGTTCACTTTGGATGACATACACCAAAGAACAGAAAATAAAGCCTGAGATCTTCAAGGTCCCATCTCATTGATGGAAGTTGGAATCGATGCTTTTCATGTTCTGAGAACATCATTTTTTGATGTAAAGGACAAGTTGTGCCTCTCATATCCTGACACCAAGAAAGAAATGATTTCTTAGTAAGAATCTTCGGAGGGAAGTGAAACTCCAACTGACTCATCATGTGACTTAGAAAGCTCCCAGTTGCAAATGAATCCCAAAGTCAGACACCTTTCTTGATCAGATCCAGGCTGCTGTGTAAGCTGCCAGGCCACTTGATCTATACAAGCCAGAGCTCTGAGGATGCCAGGGCTGTCTGCTGTGGATAAGTGTTACCGAGCATCTTTGGTAAATTTATATGGGAGGTCCACCCCAGAAGGTGTACCTTGGCACAAAGCAATTACTTTTACAACACTGAGTTTCCTTCCTAATTGGTTTTTCATGTTATTATTAGAGTATGTGCATGTGTGCATGCTATAGCACGTGTGTGGTGGTCAGAGGACATCTTTCAGAATTTGCTTCTCTCTTTCCATCTTGAGTCTGGAGATCAAAGTCAGATCCTTCAGCTTATGCAATAGGAGTATTAGCTGCTGAGACATAGTCCAAGCCCATCACGAATTACTTTTTATTTGAATTACAACCAGCTTCTAGGAGCAGGGTCAAACTCTCCTGATATCCAGTAGGAAACTGAAACCCTGAGTCATGACTTTAGGACACGAATTCTGCCAACTCCCCGATTTTGGAAGTGGGTCCTTGCTCCAACTGAGCTGCCATGTAAGATTTCATCCTAAACTATTGTCTTAATTGGAACCTTGAAAGAGACCTATTAAACTGTGTCCAGACCCATAAAAACTGTGAGGTTAAAAAAAAAAAATGTGTGGTTTAGTCTGTTTTGTGCTTCTGCTGCTGCTAGTGGTACTGGTGGCACTGGTAGTAAGATTTGTACCTAGTGAAATGGCATATTCTCTCTCTAGAACATGGTTTGATTTTTTTAATAACATTAAACACAAGCCAATAATATGACCTCACAACCCCAAAGAAGAGGAAAACAGGTTGTCCCAAAGACTTGTATAAGTATATTCATAACAATTTCATTTATTATAATTAAAAGTCCTTTTAAAAACCAAATTTTAATACAAGAATGGATGAAAGCCACTTCTGCACCTGGGGTGGAAGAGAGGAGCCCTGCGAAGTCCAGACACTCCCGGAACACTAGCTTCCTGAGGTGGCGCGAAGGGACACAAAATGTTCTCTCAAGAAATGGAGCAGGTCGCCTTGTGGAGCTGGGACTTGGAGAGCAATGCGTGCGCCATCTGCAGGATCCAGGTGACGGATGCTTGTCTTGATGTTAAGCTGAAAAACAGTGTTAGGTCTGGGGAGGAGAAAAAGTTCCTTAGGCTATAGCCGTTTTGTGTCCCTGTAAGTGAGGTAACCATCACTGCCCTCCCTGGCAGCAGGATTGCATTTCCCCGAAGACTGCCGAAGTTCTGGGATAGTAATGTTTTCCCCATGCAGTGGCTTGCAACCCTCTTAGATCTTGAGGTGAAGTGAGCACGCCAGTGCACGGGTTCTTTAAACAGAAATGATGGATCTGTGGTCTTTTGGGACTTACCAAAGGCGTGATTTAGCATAATGTCAGTTTACCTTTTGGAAGTGCTACAATTAAGAAAATGTATCAGAGATGGTCTTTTCTTGTTACCTCCTCTTAGAAGTGCCATTTAAAAATAAAAAGGAGAGAATGTCAACATTTGCATGACCTTTACCATTTCCCTCTCAGCATACAGGGGCTGTGGAAGCAGTTGCATTCACAGACGAACATTTGCATATTTATACTGGATTGGTTTCTAAAAAGAATGTTACGGTAACAAATAGAACTCAGCTTAAAACCTGCCCCGAAAAAGAATGGATGAAGAAATTCTGACATTTAATAAAACACAAAAAAATACTGCTTTAAATGGAAGGCACTCTTGAAACCCTCCAAACATTAATAAATCTAAAAGGCTTGCTAAACCAAGAAAAAGAGTACAAAAGGAATATTATCTATATGAACCCAGACCAGCACAGCCTGTGGTAAAAGAAACTGGACCAATGGGTGCTCTGAACGGTGGAGGTGGACATTACTTTGAAGAAGGCAATGGTGGGCATGCTTTGTGTTTAAGGTACTGGTATATGTCCTTGATCAAACTATTTTTAAGATTTTTTTTCATTATTTTTTATTTCTAATCATATTTGTTTTTTTTATTCGATATATTTTTTACTTACATTTCAAATGATTTCCCCTTTTCTGGCTTCCCACTCCCGAAAGTCCCATAAGCCCTCTTCCCTCCCCCTGTTCCCACATCCACCCCATCCCACTTCCCTGTTCTGGTTTTGCCCTATACTGCTACACTGAGTCTTTCCAGAACCAGGGGCTACTCCTCCATTCTTCTTGGACATCATTTGATGTGTGGATTATGTTCTGGGTATTCCAATTTTCTAGGCTAATATCCACTTATTAGTGAGTGCATACCATGATTGATCTTTTGAGACTGGGTTACCTCATTTAGTATGATGCTCTCCAGCTCCATCCATTTGTCTAAGAATTTCATGAAGTCATTGTTTCTAATGGCTGAATAGTACTCCATTGTGTATATATACCACATTTTTTGTATCCATTCCTCTGTTGAGGGATACCTGGGTTCTTTCCAGGTTCTGGCTGTTATAAATAGGGCTGCTATGAACATAGTAGAGCATGTATCCTTATTACATGCTGGGGAATCCTCTGGATATATGCCCAGGAGTTATGTAGCAATATCCTCTGGAAGTAAAGTGCCCAGTTTTCTGAGGAACTGCCAGACTGATTTCCAGAGTGGTTGTACCAATTTGCAACCCCACCAGCAGTGGAGGAGTGTTCCTCTTTCTCCACATCCTCACCAACACCTGCTGTCTCCTGAGTTTTTAATCTTAGCCATTCTGACTGGTATAAGGTGAAATCTCAGGGTTGTTTTCATTTGCATTTCCCTAATGACTAATGATGTTGAGCATTTTTTTAAGATGCTTCTCAGCCATGTACGTGTGTGCGTACATGCGTGTGTGAGCTGTAGGTGGTTATGAGTCACCTGTGTGTGCTGAAACTCAAATTCTGGTCTTCTGGAGGACGAGCAAGTGCCCTGACCACTGAGCTATCTCTCCAGTCCTCCTATCCAAACCTTTGAACTAGCAGATCTTGCTCCTTACATCCTCAACAAGGTCATGGATTACTAGTAATCTCCAGCATGTATCAGGATGACACTTAACAAAGCTTCAGAGGGCGCTCCAGCCAGCTGATCAATGAGACACTGCTCTATTAAGCCACTCAAAACAAGCAGCTGTAGAGACACAAAACACAGACCAGCCTGGAGTAGCGGACCTCGATGTCAAGTCCAAGTGGGATGCCTGGAATCGACTGAAGGAAAACTACCAAGAAAGTTGAGGGAGGGAGGGGAGACGCCTAGGCAGCTGAGTCATACCACCAGTGCAGTGTGACTTTCTTTCCTCTGTTAACAATAAAACTGCATGGAACATGTTGGAACACGGTCTCTGGGATGGTCAGTTACATTTGGCTCTAGTATAAACTATCTATCGCTTAACCCTCTTTGAGATGAGTGCTGTGTTTGTTTTGGGAAGGGTAAGAGACACTCTCAGGTGTCCATCCTTATCCCCGACTCCCACCTTATTTGTGACAGAGTCTCTGTTCTCTGTGTGTCGCACACAGACTAGCTGGCCCTCAGGTTCCTGTGGATGCTCTTGTCCCCACTTCCCAGTTCCTCACAGGAGCACTTGCTTACAGGCACTGGCGCTGTGCACATTTGGCTTTTATATAAGTGCATGGTGAGTGCTTCTATCCTCTGAGCTATCTCACCGGGATTACCACTGCTTTTATTTTCCATATGTTGAGCTCAGCCTGCTTCTCTGTTGAAACTATTCATTAGTTCTAAGAGTTTTCTATTGGCATATTTAGTCTTTTACGCATAGGCTCGTGTCATCTGCCAATAGGTAATTTGACTTCCTCCTTCCCTATTTGTGTCCGCACCTTCTGTTTGTCTCTCTTGGCTTACAGCTCTAGCTAGGGCTTTAACAATGATACACTGGCCGTGAATGGAAAGCATGGGCTGTACCCTTCTCTTCGTTCAGATTTTAGAAGCTTTCTCATTTTTCCCCACTCAGCACAATGTGCTAGCACAGCACTTACTGTGTGGAAGTATATGCCTTCTAATCCTAGTATCTTCAAGGCTTTCATCATGAACAACTGTTGAACTTTTTGATGGTGTTTGAGCACTGATGGAGATAGAAGGACTTTAAGCCTATTATTTATGTGCATTTACTTACTGATTTGCATATGTTGAACCAAATTTGTATCCCTGCAGTAAAACAAACTTAGTCATAGTTCTAGCACTTTTATTTTAAAGATTTATGTGTTTTATGTAAATATACTGTCGCTATCTTCAGACACACCAGAAGAGGGCATTGGATCCCATTACAGATGGTTGTGAGCCACCATGTGGTTGCTAGGAATTGAACTCAGGACCTCTGGAAGAGCAACCAGTGCTCTTAACCATATCTCCAGCCCCGCCCCCCCCCCAGCACTTTTTAATGTGCTCTTGAATTTTATTTGCAAGCATTTTATTAAGAATTTTCCATCTGTTCTCACCAGGGAAATTGTGTGTGTGTGTGTGTGTGTGTGTGTGTGTGTCTTTGTCTGGTTTGGGTATTGAAGTGACAGTAGCTTCAGAAAAATCTAGCAGTCTTCTGTTTTTAAATTTCTTTTTACTTGTATTGTGTGTGTGTGTGTGTGTGTGTGTGAGAGAGAGAGAGAGAGAGAGAGAGAGAGAGAGAGAGAGAGAGAGAGAGAGAGAGAATGGATGATGAATGAGTGAATGAATGAATGCTAGTGTGGATACCCAGGAAGATGCCAGAAGAGGACATCAGATCCCTTGAAACTGGACATAGATGCAGTTGTGAGCTCCCTGACATGGTGCCGGGACTTGAACTTGAGTCCTCTGGAATAGCACCAGGTGCTCTTAACTTCTAAGCCATTTTTACAGCCCTTCTCTGTCTATGTTATGGAAAGGTTTAAGGAGTGCCAGCTCTTCTTTAAATGAATGAGAATCCATATTTATTTGTGGCTCCTCCCACTGTCTGCCCTTCAGGGACCTATCTCACTCTTCCTCCCTCAATCTGGTATTATGGGCTACTGATATGCATTGTGTTTCTGTTGGATGCAGTCTTCTACGGTTATCTGTTAAGTACATTTGCAAGCCTCTATGAAAATGCTATAGGGGAAACCATTACTTTGTATACTGATTTTAAAATCTAAGAGCCACGTGGTGGTAGCACACACCTTTAATCCTAGCACTGGGAGGCAGAGGCAGGTCAATCTCTATGAGTTCAAGGCCAGTCTGGTCTATATAATGAGTTCCAGGACAGCCAGAACTACATAGTGAAAACCTGTTTCAACAAAGAAAAATAAACATAAATAAATAAAAAACCAAGAAGAAAACGAATCGTTCCTCTGATCATCACAGGAACACATTAGCACACAAACCAATGTAATAAAAAATGTTAAGCATTTGGCTGTGGTTGTGCAAGAAACATGGAAAATTACATGTATCCTGTATGAAAATCACAGTGAAAACCAAAGCATTATTGGGCATTCAGCTGGCTCTTGTCTTCTTTTTTCTCTTAATTATTTTTTCCTTCGAATATTAAAAAGGTCACTTTCCACCCCCACTTTCTTCTCAGTAAGACGCCATATTCTTCCTCTAGGTTACTAAGACCTACATTTATACATCACTAAGAATTGTTTTTCTGGAGCTGGGGAGCTGGCTCCATGGTTACAAACACTCATTGCTCTTATAGAGGACCTGGGTTTCACTCCCAGCACCTATGTGGCAGCTCACAATCATTGGTACACACATACACACACACTCATACACACACACACACACACACACACACACTCCTACACACATACACACACAAACTCATACATACACACACATTCATACACACATACACACATACACACACACATACACACACACTCATACACACATACACACTCATACACACACACATACACACACACACACACACACAAACACTCAAAACTATTTTTTTTTAATGTTTTTAACACCAATAGAACTAGGTTAGTGATATGACTGATAAAAGGCATACTTTGATCATGGACTATGGGACCCATGTTAATGAGGGAAATCAGCATTCTGAAACAAAGGTTTGTGTAGTGATTTCAAATTTCAACCATCAAATCATCCCGTGTGAAAAGTAGTAACTGTTTTTTCTCTATATTTTTTTCCTATTTACAGACTTAATCCCCTAACTAGCAACAAGTTAAATTTAGTTAGCATACATCAGAGGAACACATTTGACTTGCATGATATCAATACTGGGAGATGGGGAACCTGGTCCCCAAGAGTCTGTCTTCAGCTCAGCTGTCATTCAGTCACCATCTTCTTTTTCAGTACCTATTTACTGATTTGACCAAAAATCCATTCCACTGCTAGCTTGAGTCAAGGAAATTGTGGGGTGCTATCTAGCACCCCATGTGACTTGCCACAGAACCACAGACATGTCTTCAGGCCACACTGTGGCATGCAGGACTCTGTAAGCTGTCACAGACTCATGTCCACCACACACAATGTCCTTCACTGAGGTGTGTGAAGGGTCTTAGGCTGAGAACTCAAGGGACACACTGAGGCCAACTGTCCTCAGATATTATTAGACAAGTTATTAACTCCATGGACAGATGGACAGACAACAACGGCATGGTGGGGACCCTGGTGAGAGTCGAAATCCATGAGGCAGAGGAGGGGCCCTTCTTGTAAGGTTCAGAGGAAAGGGGTAGTTGCACGTGGTCAGGCCACGCCTGAGTCCAGGCAGCAGAGACAAGGGAGGGAATGCTAGAGTAGGAATCTATAACTCTGAGGTTGTGGAGAGGAGCATCTTTACTAAAGTGTGCCTATGGTGTGAACGGTGGATGTGATGACAACAGTACCCTGATGTGGCAGGAGCCTGGCCACCTGACATGTAACTTCCATGGGAGAAACAAGATTGACACCTGCCATTCTCCTGGACTCCGGGCGCCTGGGAAATCTATTTCCAGATTCCTAGTAGAATGTCACCCAGGCGGTGGTGGCGCGTGCCTGTAATCCCAGCACTCTGGAAGGCAGAGGCAGGTGGATTTCTGAGTTCAAGGCCAGCCTGGTCTACAGAGTGAGTTCCAGGACAGCCAGGGCTATATAGAGAAACCCTGTCTCGGAAAAAAAAAAAAAATCCTAGTAGAATGTGTCTCCCTGCTGCAGCAAGGATCCCAGGATCAATGACAAGAATGAGGGCAGAGAGGGCAGCAGGTGGGCACAACTTAAACATGGCCCAGCCTGGGAATGGACCTTTCCTCCAGCAGCCCTGGTGCCCAGGGAGTCTGCTGCAGGTTGACAGACAAGCTCTTGGTATGGTTTGGACTAGGAGGCTAGAGAGAAAAGGGGAAGCCAGCCAGCTTCAGGGAAATGTGGCCTGACTAAACCCCGCCTCAGAATTATTCAAGAATCTGACATCTCCTTGAGAACATTGTAGATTCTAGATGGCCTCTCTACCCAGTTCCACAAACAGCTGCTATTTCTGTCATGTCCCTTTCCCCATGGGACATGCCGAGTGTCCCTCTCAGCAGCTTGCCTGTTTGCTCCTCCTCCTGTCTGCCAGCCAGCCCTTCTTTTCCTCTCTGAAGGCAAGACTCTTCTCATTGGCTTGTATTCCTGTGCTGATTCCTCCTCGGGTTTATGAAAAAAAAAATTACAAAGATGCTGCTCACATGTGAGCTAAAGTTGGATGTCACGCAAAAGCTTCTAAAGCCCCAGAAGTTTGTGAAAGTAATTTTCTATCACAAAGGTCATCTCTGAGTCATTTCTCTGATAGGAAAGGTATTTTTTCTTTCATAGTTAAGGTTTTTACCTTAAGCAGGTAAAATACAGGTCTCCCTTCTTGTTTACAGTCATCAAATGATGACCTTATCATAGGATCTGAAGAATAATTACAGAATTTACTGGAGTAGGGCTAGAGCTATACCTCAGTGATAGAGAACTTGCCAAACAGAGATAAAGCCCTAGGTTCATTCCACAGTGCTATAGAAAATAAAAATGAATGGGAAACGATGTGCAATTGTGGAATAACTTATCCAAGAGTTAGCTCATTTCTTTTACTTCTTGTATTAAAACAATAAAAAAATTGACAATGATTTCCTTTTCTTATCCCCAAGTGTATGTATCAGGGCAGGGGACAAAATCAGGTTCACATACTTTCTCCCCAGGCATTGAAGGGTCTTTTTAGAAAACAAATTCCAGGTGGTTAAGAGCACTCTTCCAGAGAACCTGGATTAGATTCCCAGCACCCACAGAGGACCCAATGCACTCTCTGGCCTCTGCAAGTAATACACATAAATAACTCACAGACATACATATAGAAAAATACCCATACACACACAAATATATAAAGAAAGGAAAAGAAAAGAAAAGTTTCTTTCTCTAAAAAGAAAAGACACTCTAGATGTTAAAGTGAAAAGTTAAATAGTAAAACGTGCATGTGGCTAGAAAACTGCTCCAAGGGTAGGCAGTTTTCATCACTGTGCTCTCGTTTTCTCTCTCTCTCTCTCTCTCTCTCTCTCTCTCTCTGTGTGTGTGTGTGTGTGTGTGTGTGTGTGTGTCTGTCTGTCTATCTGTCTGTCTCTCTCTGTGTCTGTGTCTCTGTCTCTTTCTGTCTCTGTCTCTCTGTCTCTTTGTGTCAGTGTCTCTGTCTCTCTCTGTATCTATCTCTGTCTCCCTGTCTCTCTTTGTGTCTGTGTATCTGTCCATCTCTGTCTGTCTCTATCTCTTTCTTTGTGTCTGTGTCTCTGTCTGTCTCTCTCTCTGTCTCTTTGTGTCTATGTCTCTGTCCGTCTCTGTCTGTCTCTCTCTTTGTGTCTGTGTCTCTGTCCATCTCTCTCTCTCTTTGTGTCTGTGTCTCTGTCTGTCTGTCTGTCTCTGTCCCTGCCTACCCCTACAGGCCTTATTCTTGCTGGGTGAGTGCTCCATTGCTGAGTACTATTCCTCAGCCTGATACACAGTTTTAAAGACGTTCAGGGTACTGAGCATGGTGGCACTGCCTGTAATCCTGGCACTCAGGAGAGAAACAAGAGAGTGGCTAGTTGAAGGCCAGCCTGAACTACATAGCGAGACTTTGCCTGTAAAACACATGAACAAAAACAAAGTGTGGAATTCAAGAAGAAAGAGTACCAAACCCCCTTTTCCCATTTACACTGTATATATAGGTTGTGATGGTGTGTCTGTCTGTCCATCTGTATCTGTGTGTCTGTCTGTTTCTGTCTGTCACCCTGTCTGTCTCTCCCTCTCAGCCCCATGTGTGCGTGTGTGTGTGTGTGTGTGTGTGTGTGTGTGTGTGTGTGTGTTGCCTATATATCTATTTTGGGTGGGTCAAAGAGGAGAGGCTGGGGTGAAAGAACAAGAGAAGTCAGCCACCCACTCAGCAGCTGTCTAATACCTGCATGTCACACAGAAAGGGAAAAAGTGTCTAGCTGTCACAAATGTGATACAGCTATTGAAAGTGCATGACGTTATAGAACTACATTTGTACTTGCCAGCAGGCACAGCCTGTGCTAATAACTCTTCTGGATTTATTCTTGTTGATTTAGTCATCTAATAAATATTTATCAATTCCTTATCCTTTGGGTACTTAGGATCCAGAAAGAACATGTGTGTGTGTGTGTGTGTGTGTATCTGTGTCTATGTGTGTATGTGTGTGTATGTGTGTATGTGTATGTCTGTGTGTGTCTGTGTCTGTGTCTTGCCAGGAATCAAAGGCATGAGTTAGGGAATGGCTAATCACTGAGCTGCATTCTCAGCCCCCAAGGGAACCTACATCCATGAAGACTATAAGCAAATAGGGAAGGCAGACATGATAATTACTCAAATTCACCATTATCAACAGTGAAGGAATGTCTTTTGAACTAGGAAAGGCATAATCTGAGAGTGTTCTACTCTGGGAACTCAGCAGATAAAGCTATTTTGTCACCAAGCCTGGTGACCTGGATCTAATCTCTGGGGCTCACATAGCAGAAGGAAAGAAATGACTCCAGCAAATTGTCCCCTTCCCCCCACATGCATGCCCTGGGACACATGGACACACACATCACATCACACACACACACACACACAAAATAAATAAGTGAAAAATTTGAATTCAGTAAGAGATGGGGACCTCTTCAGGTTTGGAATCAAAGCCATCCTATAGAGATGAGGTCTCCTTTGGACCATAGTGCTAGGCCAAACTGATTCTAGGATGAGGGATAGAATCCTTGGATATGAGATGCCAGCCTCAAACACTTGAGACCCTGGATGAAGGAAACTTGGATTCATGTCAATGTCCACTCTGGAAGCTTTTCTAAGTCAGGGAGCGACTGCTGCTGCTGGTAGAGGGTCAGTAAGTGGCTCTAGAAATTAGTCACACAACAGAGCTTGTACCAACCTCCAGCTGAATCCAGGAGGTAAGAGTTACAGAATTATAGTGAATGAAAGTACAGACTGCTTACCAGTTCTGGCAGGTCACCGAACCCCTGCACAAGCCTATGCAAAGGACTATGTGAAGCCTATGTGGAGGACTCCTCCCACTGGGGTATCCTCCCATGTTCATTAGAAGACAGAGAGCATCCTCTTCCTGTGAGAGGATTAATTAATGATGTGTGTAACTTGGGCCACAGCTAAACCATGGAATTGGGATAGCAAATAACTCCTGTCCCTATACAAGGCTTGGATGTTGGTAGTTTAAGCAGTAAGTGTTGTGTTAGAAGTATAGGACCTATAGATAAGTGCTGACACAGAACTTCTTTGGGGTGTAGTTTAGATGTGCTAGTAGGCCCTCTGTGGTTTTTACCCAGGTGAGGATTAGGGGTTGAAAGGTTATGTAAGTTTTTGACAGAAATGAGATCTGGTATCACCAAAACAGATGTAATAGAGGCACGTGACTGTCCAAGAAGCACAAGAAACAGGTTCTTGGAATGCTTCTACACTAAGACGGAAATTGGCATAACAGAATTACAATTCTCTTGGGACACTGAAGCAGAAGGATAACTAGTTTGATCTCAGCACAGGCTTCGAAGTGATTTCAAGGCCAGGCTGTGGCTACATAGTGAGACCATTTCCAAGAGAAAAACATTCTCATTTTCCATAACCCACTCATTAGTTTTTATCGAATTAAACTCCTTAACACCGGACGTTTTGAAAAGAAATCTATTTAGTGGGTATTTGGCTCAACCCCAACACTGAAAAAAAAAAAAGAGCACTGTCTTTCAAACTTCCCACTTTCAGGCAGCAGACCTGCAACATGGCCTTCCGTCTGCATCTGTTATCACACAGGGTAAGAGTGGGTTCCAAAGCATCGTGCACAGAGTTGAGGTGGGAACCCCCAAACCCTCTTCTTGCTCAACCCCTAGGTGTGTCTCCCATGACACACCACTTCCTTTTCACATGCGAGGGAGAGGGGGGACTACTCAACTTAGGGAAACAAGGTTTATAATAAACTAGGAGAAGCCAACACACTTTGCTGAGAAATGCCTCCATCAGGTTGGTCTGTAGGCAAGTCTGTAGGAATTTCCTTGATGGATAATTAATATTGGGAGTGATGTCATCCTAGGCAGGTGGTTCTGGGTGATAAAAGAAAGCAGACTGAATTAGTCATGAGGAGCAAGCCAGTAAGCAGCATCCTTCCATGACCTCTGCTTCAGTTCCAGTCCCCAGGTTCCTGCCTTGGCCTCCCACAGTAAACTGCTTTGGGATACACAAACCAAGGCAAGCTTTCTCCTCCCCAAGTTGCTTTTAGGCATTATGCTCATCACAGCAATAGAAATCTAAGATACCAAGATAGTCTGTGTTTTAACAAAACAAACCTTCCAAGTAGTTCTGACTTGCTGAATAACTCCTAAATCATATAGCATTCCTGGATTCCAAGACTAAATAGCCTAACAATATTAGTTCTCTCAAATGTCTATAGATAGATGAATGAATGAACAAAATATGGTAATTCATACGATAGAATATTGTTCACCTAGGTAGACTTTGATAAGACTGTTAATGCAATGAGCCAGGCATAAAAAGACAAATAATGTATGATCGCCCTCAAATGAGGTGCTGAGAATAGTCAAATTCATACAGATAGAAAGTGATGGTTGTAGAAAGTGACTCAGCAGCTTAAGACACCTGCTGCGAAGCCTAAGGATCCGAGTTCCATCCCTTGTATCCACAAAGTAAACAGAGAGAGATGACTTCCACAAGTGGTTCTCTGTGGCATGTGCAGCTCCATGTCTACACACAAATAAACATGTACACACATGCCTACACAAATAAGTAAACATGTACAACTGCATGCCTATACACAATAAATTTATTTATTATTTATTTTATTTTATTATTAATTGAAAAATAAAAGGAAGTAGTTGCCAGTGTCTGGGGGAAACGGAATAGAGGTTGGTTATTAGATGGACTCAGGCTCTCTGTTTTGCAGGAGAAAAGGTTTTTAAAGACTGGTTGCACAATATGAGTATACTTCATAGCACCAAAATGTATACTTAAATGCGGAAATGGCCAGTTTTAAGTTTTTGCGTATTTTACAATTAAATTTAACGTAATGATTATCAGTAAATTTTACCGCATGGGTCATGTTGGATACTGGTTCAAATATACAGACTTATATAAACTTTAAAACCTTAAAAAGGAACCAAAACCAGTTGTACATTTCAAGAAAAAATAAGGGTAACTGTATACTTAATGACATTAATCATCATTGCCTGGTTTTTAGTTCTTATTTTAAGGATTTATTTTATGACTAATTTATGTGTATGTCTGAGTCTCTGTGTGGTTGCTCACACGGCCTTAGATCCTATGGAGTTGGGAAGCAGACATCTAAGTTTTAATCCTTTAGAAGAACTGCTAGTGCTTAGAACCACCAAGTCATCTCTCCAGCCCTTGCCTAGTTTTTTGGTGTAATATAGTGTTGTCTTGTTTAAAAACCTTAACTTTTATAGATAAATACGAGGATAAAAAAATCTTAATGGCTAGAGGTTGGTTAATGCATGCAGTGGGTGGGGACATAGATAAAGCTGGTTATGGGTTGATAGTAGCTGAAGATGGTTTATGGGTTTCTTTTTCCTCAACATACCCAATACATGTATGTAGTATACACATGTTACTATGTGTACTACATAGCCCACATAATAAAATGGATTAATAGATAAGACTTGATATCATTATGCTAGGCTTACAAGTGGGAATAACAGAGAACTGTGTATGTGTGTATGTGCGTGCGCATATGTGTGTGTATATAATATACATATATAATTCAGACATACAATACTATTTTGCTTGAATATGGGTAGCATCTGACTTCTAAAAATTTTTATTTTTATGTGTATAGATGTTTAGACTGCATGTATGTTCATGTATCATATGCATGTTTGATGCCAGCAGGGATCAGAAGAGGGTGTTGGATTCACTGCAACTGGAGTTACACAGTTGGGGGCTTCCAGTTGGGGCCTGGGATTCGAACCACGGTTCTCTAGAAGAGCAGCCAATGAATGCTCTTAACCACTGCACCATCTCTCCAGCTTCCCAACTTTTATCTTTACTGTTAGCCAGACAAAGAGCAAAGACACTACTTTGATGTCTATTTATTCCTAGCCCACAGTCACATGCTTGCTGGGTGGTAGTTGATGTTTATCTTTACTATTAAATATTCAAATAGCAAAGACACTACATTTATGTCAATTTATTCTCAGCTCACAATGGCTGCTTGCTTTCAACCTTGTCTTGTAAATCTGTTTCCTTCTGTCAGACACCATGGAAATAAATACCTACTTGCACCTCAATTGCTCAGAAGCCAGAGTAAATAGCCGTGTACCCCCGTGGCACCGTCAGTTCCTGTACCTAGTCCAGAAATAACATTGGGAAATGGGTCGCTAATGCACATGTCTGTCTGCTGAAAGATATCCTGTAAGTCACAAGGTGTCAAAAACCTGTGGTCTGATTATTGCTCTGCAAACAGGACAGCGGTGGAGACACGGAGGCTGAGTGTAAGGTTAAATTTATCCATGGAGGAAGCAGCCAGGCAATGTTTATAAGCTGGTAGGAAACTGAAGAGTGAATCCATCATCAGGCTGCTTCAAACTATTGTCCCAGAGCTGTTGCTGAAGAACAATTAGCTGTTTCCTGCCATTTATTTCTAACCTTCACGTGTACAGTTTGAAGTAGGGCATGGTGAAGGATATTTGGTTCTTTGGTTTTTGTTTTCCAGGACAGGGTTTTTCTGTGTGGCCCTGGCTGTTCTGGAACTTGCTCTGGCGGCCAGGCTGGCCTCAAACTCAGAGATCCATCTGTCTCTGCCTTCCAAGTGCTAGGATTAAAGGCGTGTGTCATCATGCCCAGCTGAATGGTTTTTAAAATGTATATTAAAATAATTTACATAGATGATTATGACTGGGCTGAAGTTATAGCCCAATTAGTTGGTAGAGTGCTTGCCCAGCAAACCTAAAAGCCTGGGCTCAGTCCCAGCACCATCTGAACCTCTTATGGTGGCTCTTACCTGTGACCCCAGCACCAAGGTGGTTCAAGGCCATCCGCCTATGTCTAGTCAGCTTGAGGGGCCACGTGGGTCTAAATGAAATTCTCAAAATAAATAAATGAATACATAAATAAACTCACGAAAATACAACCATAGCCCTACTTAAAATGTAATGGCTCAGGTTCATAGCATGTAAGATCTTTCAGAAAACCCAAGATCGATCAGTTCCCAGTATCCATGTCAAAGCTCACAACCGCTTGTAATTCTCGATCTAAGGATCTGATGCCTCTGGCTGCCATAGGCCTCCGTAGATCCCCTTACCTACCTTCTCTCCCCCTCTCTCTCCCCCCTCCCCCTCTCCCTCTCTCAAGTATAATAATTTTTTTTAATTAAAAATTGTTTCTCTCCCTCTCAAACATCTGTCTTTGGTCCTGGCCCTCAGCCTCTACTAGGAAATTCTTCCTGGCCTGTGCTTTACAGCAGTACAGTAGGGTTCTGAATCCAGTACATTCAGCATTCACCCTACGCACATTGAAAAGCATTCCCTTCTGTTGCTTCAGGGAAAAATGCTTAAGTCAGGTTAAGCCGTGCAATGGCTGCAAATAATAAATAAAAGACAGTGGTGCTGAGTTCAAGTCATGGTTTGGAATCCAAGGGGCTGAGTGGTCAGCTAGCAGTCCCCCAACCCACTGGGGCTCCCCACTCCTCATTCTGCATGGAGATGCTTCCGGCAGATAATCTCTAGGATAGCTTCCAATTCCAGGGTCTTTGAAACTAGCTCGTGTGTGTAAGAACTGGTATGACTTATGACTCGTGATATACAGATATTCCAGAAGACAGCATCCTTCAGCACAGATTTATTTTGTCCTCTTTTTTTTTTTTACTTAAATTTAAACCGCTAGCAGCCAGCCATAAGACATGATGAGGAGTCAGGGGCGGGACAAGGGAAACATGCTGGTGTCTTCTTTTTCACCTACACAAATGGAGCGCTTTCTATAATTTTGTTTTAAATGCCCAAAATGAATTAGCCTGATTAAATGTCAACTAAAATCTCTCAGGAATTTCAAGCAGCTGAGTTTGTGAAGCCCATCAAGTTTTTCTTAACTGAACACAGAGAATTATTTGATGTTGGCGCCACAGCATTTGGGGAGTAAGTCAGTCTTAGGTCTTTGAACTTGCAAACAGACAACTCCAAGCATCCATGCACTCTGAAAAGTCTGAGGCTCAGTTTCCTTTTTATGAAGTGGGGGGGGGGGTATGTGCCTCTCTGACAAGGTCATTGTGAAGATGCTTAAAAAACAAAACAAAACAGAATAACAACACAAAAACTTGCTACATAACAGGAAGCTAGCTCTGCAGTCTTCCATGAGTGTTTGCTGCTGCTGTTGGGGGAGGGGCTGAGGCAAAGGAACCAAGAGCTTTAAGCTGCACAAGTTTGAGGCCAGCCAAGGCTATATGAGACCCCATTTCATAAATAAAATAGGTAAATAAATGGCTGGAAGGTGGTGAAGGAAAGATCTCAGGGGTTGAAATAAACTTAAGTATATATGGCAGCCAAAGTGGGTAAACCATGATTTGAATCCTAGCTGACAAAACCAACTTTGAAAAGTCAGTTTTTAAGCCAAATGAATATTGACCAAAGATTTAAGTATGAATTAACTAATTTTTGTTGTTTAGTTTTTGAATATAGGAATAGTTTCATTGATTTTTTTTCAAAAAGCTTACATGTGGCAGTATGTGTAGGTGAAATGATATTTTAGAGTAACAGAGCAGATGTATAAGGCAGTCTTCATAAAACGAGAAACAGCAGAATATCCATAAAGTTAAGAGGCAAGATAATGAGAATTTTATAATTCTGTCTTCTTCTGTGTCTATGTTTGAATGTTTTTCCAACAAAAAGAAACAGGTACCTCTATCTTTAAAAAGCAAAACAGAAGTGACTAGTAGATAAAGAAGCTTTCTTTTTCCAGACCGCCCCTGCTGTGTGCTCTGCCTTGCCCTGAATCCAGATGAGAGAGCTCTGTGGAGTTCGAAGCATTTGCTCAAGCTCTCCAGTTTCTGACAGCCATGGGGGTGAGATGTAAGGAGACTGCCTGGCCCAGGGACATGAGTGACATTGAAAACTGGGTTTCGAAATCCTTGCCAAAAGATCAGAAACTTGTAGCTGTCTTTGCAGGAAGCTGAAGACTTCCGTAGAACACTCTCCGGAAAAACAACTTTATGTTTCTGAATACTGATGCTTTGAGAGATATCAGCCCACGGGGTCATAATGGCCGCAGCTACTGTTTCAAGTGGACTCTGCTGATAAAATCACCAGCGTGGGGAAGGTTATGCTTATTATCGGGTATCTTTATGTGAACTTGGTTGTGGTTTTATATCTGACCTCTATCTCTGACTTTTCCCATTCTGGTTTAAATTCTCCTTGTTTGCAATGCCTTGCTCTTTGTGATCAACCAGAGCTGGCACTCCCTGTCCTTGATCCAACTCCCTGTGCCTAGAGTTGATGTAGTTTAAGAAAGGCTTTAAAAGATTGTGTGTGTGTGTGTGTGTGTGTGTGTGTGTGTGTGTATTAAGACAGGGTCTCCTATCTCCAAAATTGTTCTCAAATGTCAGTGTAGCTAAGAATGGTCTTATACCTCCTGTTGGGATTACAGCTGTGCACCCATGCCCAGTTTACACCTCAATTAGAGGTACATCCCCAGTCCTTCCAGATAAACTTCTGATTTTGTGGATTTGGTTTTGTCTGGTATTTATTTCATCAGTTACTCTTGTCTTCTGTTTGTTACTGTTAGCTGGACTTTGATAGGTGGAACAGCCTTGTACTTGCAGGAGTCATCATAACCATCTCTCTTTCCAAATATTATGGCAGGATGTGGCCCTAATAAACAAGACTCATAGTCCTTGTAGTCATAAGCTGGTCCCAAAAGGAGTAGGCATAGCATCAAAATCAGTAGTATGTCAGTCCACCAACGTCCACAAGCCCACCAACATATAATATCATAGAAGCTGATTCCACCTTATAGAAAGGTGAGCTCCAGCAGTCTCAAGAATACACATCTCTTCTTGCACTGGAAGCAATGACCCACAAAGACAGCTAAGCTTATTATTCCTGTTTCAAGACCTTGGGAAGAGAGAATTTGTAAAGTCCGTCAGGGCAGAGCTCAGTGCGTATGATCTGCACACATGGGTGCACACGGTGTGTTACTGATTGACTACCAAAAGACTGGATTTTCTGGGTCAGCTGGTAGAGAATATTTCACTCTCGTAGCATTAGCTTTAAAAGGTTAGTATCTAGGCTGGAGAGCTGCACGGTGGTTTGGATCTCTTGCCACTCTTGCAGTGGATTCAGGTTCAGTTCTTAGCACCTATGTGGTGGCTTATAACATCAATAATAACTGGGGTTCCAACCCTCTCTTCTGGGTAACACAGGCACCAGACATCTATGTGATGCATAGACATACATGCAGGCAAACACATATATACAAAATAGTATCTGATACACGGGACATAATAAAATTATTTCTTGGGATGGATAAGTGAGAAATGGCTCTCCATTGAGGCTGCAGTATGTACAGCCAGTTGGCATGCTCAGTGTGTAAGCATTCAACCGAGCGAGCGCGCCTTCTCACAGGACGCCATCTCTGGAAGGACCTTCACTTGTGAACAGGCCTGACCTTCAATACACTCTGCCATTTTTTCCCCTCCAAGGTGATTCAAACTACCACATTCAAGAAATCCCACATTAGAAGGAATGTGAACTTCAAACATTGAAATTAGTAGCAGATTTCTTCTACTGTGTGCACTAAAAACAGAATGTTGGTCTTGCTTAATATGGCAACATAACTAGTGCCAAGTCTGAGGTGTGTGTGGCCATTCCAGCCCCTAAATAAAGTCTAAGACCAAAAGGAAACAGAAAAGCCCCAGAAGAAGGTTTAATTTGCAGCAGCCTCTGAAGTCTACACAACGAAGCCAGTCTCAATCTCTCCAGCCCCCACTCCACAACCCTGACACAGAGGCCTTACATGGCCCAGACTGGCTTCAAACTTACTAGGTAGCCAAGGATGACCTTGAACTTCTGATCCTCCTGCCTCTACCTCCCTCTCGCTGAGATTACAGCGTGATGCCACACCTGGTTTATGAGGTACTAGGGATTGAACCTAGGACTTCCTGGATACCAGGCAAGGACTTTGCCAACTGAGCTACAAACCCCTTTCCCCGCATGAAGCCAGTTTCTTAAAAAGAGACCACACAGAACCATGTTGAGAACTCGAGTGAGACTCACTGGGTAAACATCACACACTTATTATGTGCCAGCTGTCATTCTCGGAGGTGAGAACAAGAATAAAGTTTCAGGTCGCATTTAAGTCACATTTTATTCGAGGAGAAACACACTAAGCAAACAAGACAATGTGTGTATATTTCAGGTGGTAGTCAGTATCACAGAGAAAAAGGACACAGTATGATCATGACTAGGAAGGCCTCAGGAGATTTAGAGAAGACCATAGCCAGAGGCCCAAGAACACCCTGGCATGAGCCTCATCAGATTCCCAGTGCAGAGGATGGCAAAAGAGCTTGGTTTGCATTGCTGAGTGGCCTGAATGCGGAGGAGAAGAAAGCAAGAGTTCTATGTCCTTTGCTCTAGTGGGCATAAGTTATGTTTGCCATGTGATCTATGGAGAGACCAAAGTTCTCAGACCCCTACTCCCCATGAGAAATCAAGGGAGTCGGGGTAAACCTTGTCTTCACATTCTTAGCTTGTCTCATCCCTGCTTTTGCACTACCTACTTTAGACATTTTGGGGACGAATAAGTAAATACAGTTTGCATTGGGAACTGAATCCAGGGTCTCATTTGCTAAGCATGTATGCTACCACAGACCCACACCCCTAAAACTATTCTAGGAAGCTTGAGAGAAGGCCAAGTCCTGGTACTTAGTTTTGCCCATCCTCTAACTTAAAGCTGTCTTTGTGGTCTGGCCAAGATCAGGCAAAGTAAGAACATTGTGCAAATAGAATTTTCCACTGGTACCAGTGGAAGTGGGAGTCTGTTTAGAAAAGGTGATCAGAGGCTAGATGTGGTGGCACATGCCTATAATCTTAAAACCAGAGAGATAGAAACAAGAAGATTTCTGTGACTTCTGGGCTATCCCCCAAATCCCAGGAAAGTCTGAGTCATATAATAGACCCTGTGTCTTAGTTAGGATTGAACTGCTGTGAGCAGACAATATGACCAAGTCAACTCTATAAGGACAACATTGAATTGGGGCTGGCTTACAGGCTCAAAGATTCAGTCCGCTATCATCAAGGTGGGAGTATGGCAGCATCTAGGTAGGCATGGCACAGGAAGAGTGAGAATTCAACATCTTGTTCCAAAAGCAAACAGAAGACTGGCTCCCATGTGGTTAGGAGGAGGGTCTCATTGCCCACCCACAGTGACACACTTCCTCCAACAAGGACACACCTTGTTGTCCTCACTCACTGGGGCCAATAATGCCACTCACTGGGGCCAAACATATTCAAACCATCATACCCTGTTATACCATCATAACCATCATACATATTATTTTGAGGGGGCACCCAAAATAATAGTGGAATAAAGAAAAAGCTTATCACATGAATTTATCATGGAGGCTCTGAAGCAGGAATGGTCTTGGTATATTGAAAAGCAAGTGAGGCAGCTGTGTGGTGGAGAGATGGGCAGCAAATGGTGCAGGAGGCTACAGGAGTGCCAGATTATAAATATGGTCTGTCTCAAATGCCGTAAGGACTTTGGCCTTTATGTTTAACAAAGATATTAGGATTTGATCAAAGGAGTGATGTTTCCATCTAGAAGGGTTCACTAGCAGAATCCTGCAATGATCTTAGTACGAAATGATGAATGATGGCATTTTAGGAGAAGAGTAAGCCTTGGACATCTGCAGATTGAAGATAGAATGCATAGGACTTGCAAATGGGGCAGATGTGAGGCCTATGGAAAACCATCCAGATCAATAGAAAAGAGAGCTGAAGAAATCCCAGGAGAGCTAGTGGGGTAGGGAGTGGGGCTGGAATAAATTTGGCATGCCAAGCCAAGTAAAGCCTATTAGACAAGCAAGATCTGAAGAGATCATATCTTATGCTCTGTAGGGGGGTAAATGAGGCAGTATCTCAGTTGCAGCTACTTGAAGGCACACATTATTTGATTAGGTCTTAACTCCAAGGTAATAGGGAACATATTATAAGCTGGTCTTAGTGTTTATACCTGGGAACCTACTAATACTACTTGGGAACTACTATAGGCTCCTGTGTTATTTGTAATATATCAACCACTCCAAATAATAAGGTTTACAATAAAGGTGGTTTCACAGTAAAATTGTTACAGATTTTAAAATTTTATTCAATTTTGGGGGTTTTGTTGTTGGTTTTGAGTCTGAGTCTCATGATATAGCTCTGGCTGGCCTGGAACTTACCATGTAGATCACTCTGGCCTTGAACTCACAGAGATCCATCTGTCTGCCTCCTAGTACTGAGATTAAAGGCATATGCCATTATGCCCGACTCTTAACAGACTTTTAAAAACAAACTGTCCCCAAAGACTTATATGTGAATGTTCACAATAACTTTATTCATTCAAGGCTGTTCCAAATCGGAACAACCATATAACTCTATGTATAGTCATGACAAAGAAATTGTGATACACACAAAGGTGGAATACTCAGCACATGAAAAGGGACCACTCCACATGACTGTCAAAAGCATTGGGTGGAAAATGGGCCAGGAAAAAAGATCACATGGTACATGTGCCTGTATGAGTGCAGTCTAGCAGAACTCAGAACAGCCTGACATGTTCTGTGGCTATAGAAACCACAAAGTCCCTGCAGCACAAGAGGGGATACGGAGTAGAAATGGGATCAAGGGAACTTTCTGGAATGATGAAAACATTCTGACAGTTATCATGGATTATGAAACTGTCAAAATTTTACTGAATACTTATAATGTGCTTTTACTGCACACAAATTATATCAAAACACACAAAATATGTGAA
This sequence comes from Apodemus sylvaticus, assembly GCF_947179515.1. Taxonomy (NCBI): domain Eukaryota; kingdom Metazoa; phylum Chordata; class Mammalia; order Rodentia; family Muridae; genus Apodemus; species Apodemus sylvaticus. Next base: position 54,186,953 of record NC_067479.1, on the reverse strand, counting down.
CCCCGATGAAAATGGCCTATGCTGAAATGCTAGGCTAAAAATAACTTGTCTAAATTAGGAACAAACTCAGTGTTGAGTTTCCTATCCACCAAAGCAAAAGAGGAGGAAATCATCTAGCTACATAAGCTGTTAATCTAGCATGTATCAGAGGAGAAAACTGTCAGTTCTGATAAGATTACAGTTTAGAGTATTGGAGAAGAAACAAGAACTTCTGTAAGCTAAAGGAACGTTTTTGGCTTGTGTTGGTTGTATCTATCAATCTTCAGCACAATAAGAGAATATCACACCATTGTTCAATGAAGGCCTTCCTTTGAGGAAGGAGGAATGAAGACAGGGATTTAAGACAGAGGGTTTCGGGAGTACAGCTAGCTGCAGAGAGCATCTAGATCCATCCCTATGGCCTAGGAGTCTGATTTCACAGGCTCCCTCCCCTCTCTGGAGGTCTCAAAGTTTGTGATAGGAGTTGAGAATTTGGTAGTTAAGGGTTCAAGTGTAATATTCTCTGGAATTGAGTAAAGCTAGGTAACTGAGTTTTAGCTCCTGAACTTGCACTTTGCTAATTACGGGTGTTAAGGAACGTTCTAAACGCTTGCTCTATTTATACCCAGGTGGAAAAACATGCCGCCTTCTACTTACCGGGCTTAATGGATACCTTTCTCCCTGGCATTCTGAAAGCTCTTCTGGGTCTCTCTCAAGCTCTGCAGCAGACACATACAGAAGATTAAGATGGGGCTGACATTGGGCAGCAGGACTCCTCCGTGTTAAAGCTCTTGAAATCACTGGGCTTTGCAACATCAACATCCTTTTGACTGACTGTGGAAGACCATGACTCCACACATCACCTTTGTGAACTATGGAGACATAACCTTGTCTAAACCATCTGCAGACAGGTATTCTCAGCAATCCACTGCAGCCAGGGAAAAACCTTAACAGGTCCCCAGTTGTCTTAGTCAGGGTTTCTATTCCTGCACAAACATCATGACCAAGAAGCAAGTTGGGGAGGAAAGGGTTGATTCAGCCTACACTTCTGCATTGCTGTTGATCACCAAAGGAAGTCAGGACTAGAACTCAAGCAGGTCAGGAAGCAGGAACTGGTGCAGAGGCCATGGAGAGATGTTACTTACTGGCTTGCTTCCCCTGGCTTGCTCAGCCTGCTTTCTTATAGAACCCAAGAATACCAGCCTAGAGATGGTACTACCCACAAGGGGCTCTCCCCACTTGATCACTAATTGAGAAAATGCCCCACAGCTGGATCTCATGGAGGCACTTCCTCAACTGAAGCTCCTTTCTCTGTGATAACTCCAGCCTGTGTCAAGTTGACACACAAAACCAGCCAGTACACCAGTGAACATTTTAATTAGAATAAGACTTTAGTCGTGCTATAGGCCTGGGGGATGAACAAGAGAAATCCTTGCCAGCTGAGCTGACCCACAAGATGTGGTTTGTTTGTTCATTTGACAAACACTGAATAGCTTCCCAGCAGAGCTATGATGGGCAGTTTTGGCAGGGCACGAGTCTGCTTTACATGACTCCCTACTTTTAAGATTGTTTCCCGGGGTTGGTGGGGAGGCTCTGTGGGTAAAGAAAGGTTCCATGGGTAAAGGTACATGCTCCCAGCCTGATAATCTGAGTTTGATCCCCAGGACCCACATGGTGGGAGGAGAGCACTCCAGCAAGCTGTCCTCTGATCTTAAAACACCTGTAAGTAATCTAAAATAATACTAAAAAAAATTAATGCCAAAAAATACTTTTAGTGACATCCATGGTACACTATTCCACTGACTAGGATAGTGCTTTATTTCTGCATTCAATGTTAAGACCTACTGTGTGCCAAATATCAGAAGCACTGGGGTCAGAAAGCTTTGCTTATGGTCTAATGAACACAGAAACAGGAGGTTAGAAGACACCCAGGGTGGTATCGGTGTATCTGGAGGATGAAGACTTGCCTATTTATGTGTTTTGTTTTCACAGCACAAGGATGGGGCAGGGAGAGAAAACTGTCTCAGCCTGGGCTAGCAGCTTATCTTACAATCAAGTCATAGGGATGAGGGCATGCAAAACAGAAATGGCAGAAACCACTAGTGGGGGCAGTTTCATACCCAGGAGATGGATTTTCCTACATGCAGAAGAACAAACACCAGGACTTAAGGGGGCAACCTAAATTTTCAGTAGACTTAGGAAAATTAGTGGTGTATGCAAGTGGTTCAAGAAGGGATAATTCATTTAATAAATAAGAATTATGTGAAAGGCACTTTACTAAGATACTGGAAGCTAGGGGCCGGAAGTGGAGTGCATGTTATTATAGCATGTGCCTATCAGGCATGACGGTCAGCACCAACAAAACAGAAAAAAAAAAAAAGATACTGGCATGTTGATGTTAATATATTAAAATGTTTATCATACTAAAAGTCACAAAAAGAAAAACATGTGGTGCTATATGACACCCAGAGACAGGATATTTACCATTGGTCCACAAAGGAAGGAATGAATGTGAACAAATCTTGAAGGTTAAAATACGTTACCTCAAGAGCATGGTTTTGTGTAGCAATTTCCTTTGAGACAGAACCATTGTTCTTGGGCAGAAGTTCCTTAAGAAGCAGGATGTTAACGGAGACATGAGACATCAGGGTGCTCCAAGAGGGTAGGGAACATCAGGGTGCTCCAAGGGCGAAGGGAACATCAGGGTGCTCCAAGGGGGAAAGGAACATCAGGGTGCTCCAAGGGGGAAAGGAACATCAGGGTGCTCCAAGGGGGAAAGGAACATTAGGGTGCTCCAAGGGGGAAAGGAACATCAGGGTGCTCCAAGAGGGAAGGGAACATCAGGGTGCTCCAAGGGGGAAGGGAACATCAGGGTGCTCCAAGGGGGAAAGGAACATTAGGGTGCTCCAAGGAGGAAAGGAACATCAGGGTGCTCCAAGGGAGGAGGAGACATCAGGGTGCTCCAAGAGGGAAGGGAACATCAGGGTGCTCCAAGGGGGAAGGGAACATCAGGGTGCTCCAAGGGGGAAAGGAACATTAGGGTGCTCCAAGGGGGAAAGGAACATCAGGGTGCTCCAAGGGGGAAGGGAACATCAGGGTGCTCCAAGGACATGAGACATCAGGGTGCTCCAAGGGGGAAAGGAAAATCAGGGTGCTCCAAGGGAGGAGGAGACATCACGGTGCTCCAAAGGGGGGAGGAGACACCAGGGTGCTCCAAGGGGGGGAGGAGACATCGGGGTGCTCCAAAGGGGGGAGGAGACATCAGGGTGCTCCAGGGGGGGGGGGGAGGAAACGTATCTTATAGGGAAGCGCTTTAAACTCAAAAGTTAACAACTCACTAGTTTCAGGAAATCCCAGAAACTGATCATATTCACTAGGTTCCTCCCTCTCCAAACATCTACAAGCATTTAGGGCCACTGAGAAATACTCTGACCAGCTAAGCCACCTTAAAGGGATAAAGACCAGCTGAGGAGCCCGAAGAGGCTCAGACTACCCGAGCCACCTGGGAAGGGCACTCTCCAGCTTCTAAGACACCTGTAAGCTATGTAGTGTTTCAGGTTCCCAGATTTTGTGAGCTGTCACCCATGCCAGAGGGGGCTTTGGTGACACAGCTGTCTTGGAGTCATTTCTGCTCCTGAAATAACACCTCACCCACATTCTTGTAAGAAACCCCAACAGAACTTATTGGCTTAACAAGAAGGACTTTGGTGGGATCTTTCTTTGGTCTATTGTCAGTTTTCTATCTGTAGTGAGTAGGCATTCTCCCCAGGAAGAATGCCACACAACAGGAGGGGAACAGATGGGAAATGGCTTCAGGGGAGAACAGCATTTACCAAGAAACCCTAAGGCTCCTTGTAGCAGGGTGGGTGCTCAGGGCAAAGGAGAGTTTGATATGTGGCTAGAGTATGGGTTGGGACTGGATTGTGCTGGCTTTCACTATAGAAACCAGAGGCTGAGACAATGACAGGTACAATGTTAGCAATGTGAAATTCATGATTTGAAGATTACTTCATTAAAAAAAATGGATTATAATAGCATGTGTGTTGAAGCAGGTTGAGCCACAGCTGCAGGAACTTGGGAAGTTCTTTGGAGATGGAGGAATCGGTGACTATCGGAGGATGAATTTTCTGGCTTGGCCTTTTTAAAGATTAATTTTATGTGGATCTGACTATTTTGCCTGCACATGTGTCTGTGAAGTATATGCAGTGCCCCAGACCAGAAGAGGGTATTAGACCCCTGAAAGTATGGTTCCCGTAGTGGTTCAAACCAGTGTGAACCACTATGTGGGTGCTGGGACCTGACACAGGACCTCTGCAAGAGCATAGGCATGCTCGCCTGCTGAGCCAGCTCTCCAGCCCCTGCCTTGGCCTTCTTAAACATATTTCCTGTTTGACGGAGGATGCCACTAAGTCATCTAAAAGTGACATCATACAGTAAACTGTTAACAGCCTCCTTTGAGGACTGGGGCTGGGACTGGGGAGTGAGAAGTGAACACAGGGTAGCATCCACCTTAGTATTTCTGAACTTTTTTCCCTTAGTAAAAGTATATTTTCATGTAAAAGTTTCCCTTCTGCTTACACTCAATCTGCCACAGGAAGTAAAGAAAATGTGAATCTCGGCACAGTGGACACACAAACAGCATCAGAAAACATTTCCATCCATGGCTTCCGAGCTCAGCAAGTGGTTCAAAGGTCTTAAGGTGTTCTTACTGATGTCTTCAGCATTACAAAAGCTTGAAGTGATCAGTAGGAATGGACACGGAACTGTGCCTTACTCACATCAGCACTAACTACAAAGACCAAGAGAGGAAAAGGGTGATAGTATCTTTGAGTTATATAGTGTAAAGGGCTGTTGTCCTGTTTCTAAATTGACACGCTCAAGTCCTTGTTTAGGAAACAAAGCCTCAAATATTTGAACATGCCAGAATCAGAGCCCAACACAGATAAGTTACAGATGCCTGGGCTGCAAGCTCTGTCCGGTGGAAGGAGTCTCAAAAATCCTCAATTGTTAAAGGTTCACCTACCGGAATCCTAAATTCAGTCAGCAATGGCTCCTACCGTATTCAAGAGTAGAGTCTGTACTGTTTCCTTCCAATAATCCACTTGATTTTTGGTTGCATTATTAGACCTTCTTTGAGTTTCTTTAAGCTGTAGGCTCCTACTGCTGGCATTTAAGATAAATACCACTCAGATCACTGTGTGCTTTTCCCCTTCATCCAATTTACTAAAATTGGTAGTTTAAAAAAAGTCAGGAAATGCGATGAAAAAAAAACATACGTTTAAAAGACAAATCCTCATTTACTTGCTCAACAAAGTCATGCTGGATTAAAAACCGGCTTGAGCTGGACAGTTAATACGAAACAATTTTAGTCACGGTTTAACCAGTCGCCTCTTGAACCAGAGAATCTCTCATTCCTCTGTCACAGATGAGCAATCAAAGTCCTAACCACTTGTTTTCTAACTTCTGTGCTCTTTCTCACACAGAAGCAAACAGGACATACTACAAAGCAGGCAGGCCTAGGCCCACCTTGAGCCTTCACACACAGCCACTTAGGGTACCTCACGAACAGAACTGTATCATTCTGACCTGGCCACACCCAAAATCCATGTTGAAATAAATACTGATCTCCAAGGTGTCAATGGCACTAGGGAAAGGGGCCTTTGTGTGGTCACATGGGTAGAGCCCACATGATTGGAACCAATGTCCTCACAGCAGAGGGTCCAGAGAGAACAGTGGGCGCTTCCTGTTGTTGACCTTGATTTTGGAGTTCTGACCTGCACAGGTCTAAGAATCAAATACCTGTAGTTGCTAAGCCTCTGACGAGCCTGTATCTCACCACAGCATCCCACCTACAAAAGCACTAAAGGTCCAGGTGCAACCCTTCACTCCCAAGCTTTTTAAAGGCTCCATCACAGAACCAGAGATCAAATGGCATGCAGAACCACAGCTAGGAATTCTCAAATTCCTGGGAGGGAGACACCTGGCCAAGGGTGTCTCCTCCCTTTTCCTTGTTTAAAGATCTTAGCATGTGGTTGGAAGTCACCTCGAACCCCATGTTGTTTACATGGCCTTGAACTCCCGATCATCCTGTTTCAGTTTCCCAAGTGCAGAGATTACAGGCACACACCACCACTCCTGACTTTGGGCACTCTGCTTGACTGATGTAATAGTAATGGAAATAAAGTCAGGGACGACCTGCTAGGTCCAATCCAGCCAAATCAATGGTTGTAAATGTCCTGTGCTATCAAGGATTTGGCTAGGACTGTATGAAATCCTTAAACCATTCTAATGAAACATTATGCTGGGGCTCACTGTGCTGACTGCAGGCAAACTCATACTGTGTGAAGTCAGAGCGAAGCCACCCTGACGGTGCACTACTATAAATGGAGGAACAAACTAACAAGCCTCTTTCAACCACAGACCCTAAGGAATACCCATGGATTCCCAAATGACAGCCCAAGGGCGGTATATGAGGAGGATGGGCTCCTCTATCTCAGCAACCGCATTTGTCTAGCACCTTCAGGGTGCTTTGATTCACAGACCATAAAAATGTTTAGATGAAGGTCTGTCCAGTAATTATCATAACAACTGTAACTGGCCGACCACTCAGTACCCGCTTACTGTATTATAAAGATCCACAACATTTTTTTTCCTTTGAGTGGAATCTATCTCTACATGTAACTGTATGTGTTGGCCCATATGGGACTCAGTATCTGCTCTTCAATGTTCACAGGCTCCTGAAAAGCCGTATTTTAAAGCCTGGGAGGCAGAAAAGTGTAGTTCTCAATTTAGTAAAACCTCTCTTCTAAAGTAAATTCTCAATCCCTAAACATCCACTGAGCTGCACTAAAGCTCTGACAGAATTACTGAAATAAAACTGAGAGGTAGGAGTCACCAAACCTCCTTCTGAACAATGACTGGCATCCAGACCAAATCCTTTATGGACTTTTGAAGTTTCAAAAAAAGTCCAACCTAAAGTCAGAACTGAAATGTTTTGTTTCAGGAATCTATAGCAAATCCTCTCTCGGTGTTACTTCTTAATTCACCCGTATGTTACATTGTGTGCAGGTGCCAGTGGAGACAGGGAGAGAGCGTTCTAGGAGCCCAGAGCAACGTTTGCAGGCAGCTGTGAGCCACCCAAAGTGGTGCTGGGAACTGAACCTGGGTCCTCCAGAACAGCAGGAAGCACTCTTCTGAACCATCGCTCCAGCCATACTCCGGTGTTTTACATGTAGTGGATTCTGAATTCTTGCAGGTAAGAAACAACCTCAGAGATAGATATAAGCTAGGTAATGGTGGCTATGCTAGTAATCTTAACACCCTGGAAGCTGAGGCAGGAGAATCATCATAGCCAAACTAGATGAGTTCTAAGTCAGCCTAGTTTCCAGATTGAGACCCAGTTTCAAAAACGGAAATAACAACAAAAACCCTGTGTCTAACATGCCAGGTACTGCGGTACATGTCTATCTCCCTGCTACTAGAGGCCAATGCCTGGAGATTATTAGTTTCAACAGCACAGTGAGATCATGTCTGAAGAACACAACAGAATGGACTGAGAACAATCACTGAGATCCGCATCTTAGATTCGATAATAACCGTCCACTGAAAGACAAGATCCACTTCCTATCAAGCAGTGGCGGTCAAGTTCGCCCTCGGTGTCACTAGAACAGCATCCACAAGGAATCTGATTTAGTAATTAATAGCTTATTTTATTTTATTGTTTAAAAAGCTGATTTTATAACTATGTAGAGAACTAGATGTTATAAAATAGTTTCATTTTTTTTTTATGTATGTGGATTACCTTAAAATATGGAGAACCAAATTACTTCTTTGGTTTTTATCTTACGGGAAAAACAACGCACAGTCTCATCACATGGCTTTGCGATATTTATATTCCATTGCACAGATATGGGCTATACAACTTAGTAATATGAGTTGCTTCTTAAATTCCAAACATTTGTCTAAAATCTTATTACAGCAGAGGCCTAGGATATTAAAACATCAAGGCAGAAATCCTCTAAAGTAGTTAAAGCAACACTGAAAATACTGCACATTTTAATTAAACTAATATTAGAGGCTGACCTCAAATGCTAACAGACTACGCAGCAGGGCTACTAGCATCTACAAGCAAGTCACTGTGGTCCTTTAATGTATGAGAAGGACTATTCTTTAGGAATCCTTTCTTCGTGGAAGTACAGAATTAACACAAAAATCCAGATTAGTGATTTCAAGACCTTTAGATTCTTCGTAGTACGTAAGTGCTAAGGAGAAGCGAATATTATTTAGGAATCCTCACATGTGCTAATTTGAATATCAAAGACACCACACTTAGAAAAAAAGGAAGGTTTTGTTTTCTTTTTTTTAAGATAATGGTTTTTAATTGAATTATTGAGATGAAGAGACAGTGAAGCCCTGTTTGCTACTTACATGAAAAGAAGATTTTAAAAAACAATCACTGCACAAAATACAAAGGGGCAGGGTATACTGTGGCATTGAATTTCTCCCCACGTTTTTTTTCTTGACTTCTCAAGAACAAATTAAAGTTTCCATGACAAATTTGTTCTCAAAATGCCGAATGGTGAAACAGTTACTGGCTTCTCGCTTCTGAATACCTGTTTGGAAAGGAAAAGGGGTTGTTTTTGTTTTACTTTGAGTTAATGTTTAGTAACAAATACATCAATCCTCACAGTTACTCTTTAGACATAAAAAAGCATGCCACTACTCTATATCCACCCCATAATTTTAAATTCATTCTTCACTGGGCCTTTTCATATATCCTAGCAACTGGTAACGGTGCTTTACAAATGGCTTACAGATGTGCTGCCTAGTCTTGAGTCAACTTGACACACAAACTAGAGTCATCTGTAAGGATGGAACCTTAATTCAGGAAATGCCTTCGTAAGATTCAGCTGAGGGGCATCTTAATTAGTGATTGGTGTGGGAGGGCCCAGCCTATTATGGGTGGTGCCATCCCTGGGCTGGTGGTCCTGGGTTCTATAAGAAAGCAGGCTGAGCAAGCCATGGGGAGAGTAAGCGGCATCCTAAATGCTCCCTGCACCTGCTCCTCCTCCAGGTTCCTGCTTTGAGTTCCTCCCTGACTTCCTGGCAATGAACAGCAATGTGGAAGTATAAGCTGAATAAACCCTTTCCTCTCCAACTTGCTCTTTGGTCATGGTGTTTTGTTGCAGCAACAGAAACCCTAAGACACAGATATACGAGCTCAAAGGTTTGGGAAATAGTCTAGTTACATATGGTGGAGTCACATGCCCATATGTGCTTGCAGAAAACTGCACACCAGGAGAGACCAAATATCATTCTATCAAGTTGGTTTTAGAAAATTATGAGCCAAGATAGTAACTTAAATGTAAGAAATCAAGTGGTGGGTTTCAGATGACTCATCAGCCTGCGGTGAGAACAATGCCATTACAAGTATTAGAAAAGACCAGGAGAGCACTTCTGCAGGGTGACGCAATTCCACAGAAGCCAGGCTGCGGCGTCACTGATGGCACCGAACGCTGTGTACCATCTCTTCTGTTTTGCATTTATAATGGGCACATGCTGCTATTCCTACTGTTCAGGGGAAAAACAAGATTTAGTGAGGGCAGAGCTGCAAAGGTCATGTCAGGGCTCTGGACTCGTGGCCGACACGTCTTCTGTCACCTGGCTATGACTAGCCTCAGCATCACCCACAAGGAGAATGGACCTGTGAGACCTCCTCTCTCCTGTGGCCAGGCCACAGTGAGGATGAAAAGCCAGACCTGACTTGTCTATCTGAAAAGACGATTTGGGACTTCGATGATTCTAAATCCTGAAAATACTAACCAAGCGTGACACAGGTTCCCTTGAATTTCTCACCCAGGCATCATAGGAATTATCTGACTCTTTTTACCTCTAATGGTCTCCCTGCGCTGCAGTCTGTAGGTTTCCTTGTCGTGACACAGTCGGTAAATGAAGAAGCCCAGGTTGTCCACGTTTTCGATGCGGTCGGTAATCACCATGTGCTCATGGATAAGGTAGGACTGAGGCAGGTAGGTCCCGGCCTGTGGGGAAAGAAGTGACAGGGAACTTTCCAAATGTGCACAGAGCAAAGCGAAAGGCAGACAAAATTCTTAGGTGACAGTTTTAAAACAGGGTTTATGGATATTTAACTGTCTGCTTTTATAAGTATAATCTTGGTTTTGAATTGGAATCTCGTTTTGTTGCCCAAGCTGGTCTTCAATTACCAGACTCAGCTAGTCTCCCAGGAATGACTATAGGCCTGGATCACCGGGCCTAGTGACACATAGTGTTGCTACACAACAGCTATGCCCAACTCGAAGGCATCCATCGGAATTAAGTAGCTGGTTAATAGTTATTTTCTAGTGCTTTAGGAAAATTTAAATGTGATAAAATTTTTACATTTAAAAACTTTCCATTTATCATTTACTATGTATAGTGTGTGTGTGTGCATGTGTAGTGTGTGCATGTGTATAGTATGTATAGGCCTGAGCATGGATGTCAGAGGCTAACTTTCTGACGCGGTTCTCTCCTTCCACTGTGGGTTTTCTGCACTGAGCACACAATGCCAGGCTAGCATAGCAGGCACTTTTACTGCTGAGCCATCTCTCCAGACCAATTTTGAATATCTTTTAAAATGTTATTTATAAAACCTAAAGCATTACATATAAGAAGAGAAAACACACAAGTTTCAGCACTTTTTTGTAAATCCCTTGGCGATGCTCCAGAAGGGTGAGCTCCAAGGATGTTAACTTTTCGAGACCCTGCAGACATGGTGAATCAGACACAGCAAGCACTGGGTACCTTGATGTTCATGAGCAGCTCCAGCAGGTTCCGCGGCGGCATGACGACAGAAGTGTTCAGAGGAATCACGTAGCACTTGTCCAGGTTAAGGTCCAAGTACGCAGTGAGTTTCTGGAAAGAAGGACATATCTCAGACAGGTCAGCAGCCATTGGGCTTCTGAGAATTGTACCCACAGGTGGGCTAGCTTTAGAATTCATAAATGACTTGAATTTCAACAAATCAACAACTTGATGGGATCAGCAGGCAAGAGGCGTGAGAAGGCTGAGTCTCACAGGGAGAGAAACAAACCTACGTCTTTTTTGTTTATCTCATTTGAGACAGCACTTGATTCCATAGACCAGGCTGGCCTCAAACTTGTGATCCTCTAGTCTCCCCAGTGCTGGGATGAGATACATGCCTGGAGTTTCCATCTCTCCCCCTCTCCTCTCTCTTAAGTAAAAGCTAAAAAACTAAACTGAAGAATTTAGTAACTACTAAAAATTAAAACCGTAAGAATCCTAGAGAACCTGAGTTCTTTTCACAAGTCTGGACATTGGCTCACCTTGTTAAAGTCATGCACAATGTTGGCAGGATCACTGTCCGCAAACTCTGGTACAGGCACGCTGATGAATTCAACTGCGTCTTCCTCAAAGATCTTAATATTCTCTTCAATTGTCTGGTAGCGAGCAGCCGGGGCCTCTGCAGAAGGCTCATTCAAGATGACGTCATCTTTGATGTACTTTAGTCCACAGTAGTACACATCATCTGGCTGCAGGGTTGAAAACACTATATTTCAGCAATCCCGCAGGAGACAGGTTTTTAAATGTAAGCCTTACTTAAACTGCCACCCCTACCTAAATAGTATTTTGCTTAGAAACGCTTACTTTCCAGATGACAAGTCAGACAGTTTAATTACAGAGCTAGCACATTATCAGGTTCTGAAGTTGTCTTAAAAAAAAAAAAAGGCTTTTCAGAAGAAAAAAACAGCTGATTTCTTCTCTACTCTTTGTGGTAGATAAGAATACGAAAGCTATCTGGTGTTAAGAAAATCTGAAGAAACATGTAGCCCTGCCCCTACCTGTAGGCAGTTTCTCACAGAACACAGTCAGGAGCAGGCAGTATTTTCCTTTCTTTTAAGATAGGGTTTCAAGTAGTCCAGGTTGCCCTGTACCTTGCTATATATGTAGCCAAGGATAACCTTAAACTTTTGATCCTTCTGTTTCCAGCAGGTGAGAGCCGCCACCTGGTACTGAGGGAGTGTCCCCACTCCCAGAAATAGGTAAATAAATGTATGCAATCAAATATTTTTAAAGTATTCGCACATAAAGACTGAGGGTACGTAACAAAACATTTTGATACCAAATGTTCTCTTTGGCAATAAAATTGCAAATTACTTTTATTTTATTTTTATGCACATTGGTGTTCGGGCTGCACATATGACTGTGTGCCAGATTCCCTGGAAATGGAATTATAAACAGTTGTGAGCTGCCACTGAGTGCTAGGAATTGGAGCCGAGTCCTTTGGAAGAACAGCCAGTGCTCTTAACCACTGAGCCATTTCTCCAACCCACAAATTATTTTTTCTGTATCTTATGCTTCTTATAAAACAAAACCAAACACTACATTTAAAAAGCTGTAGATAGGAGTGGTAGTGGTACATACTTAGGACATGAGGAAGAGGCAGCGGGATTAAAAGTTTATGTCAGACTTGTCTATATTAAGTCTATTTTAAAATAACAAATCCACTTTTACCCTATTCAAGAAATGTTTATCAATATGCCTTTATCTTGACTAAGGCTAAAAGTGAGCATGGACTTCATATAAACTCTGGAAGAAGACTTCAAAATTAGTTTTAAAATCTGGTTATGAAGCATTTCTCTCTACTTGGAAACATTAAAACATCTGAAGTAGTCATAAAAGTGGGTTTGGGTGGTGACTCATAAATTATAATTAAGTGGAATCAACGTCTTAACACATTGAGAGCACTATAAACACTAAGCTACAGGCAACTGTCACCAAAAGTGACATTGTCATCTCTGCAAGTCACCCAAGAGTGCCTGACACTCTTAGACACAGCAACAGCAAGGGCTGTCCAGGGATGGTCTGTCGGTCTGTCAGATCACAGCTTACATATTCGTACAAGTAGCAATTCATGATGTATCTCTTTACTATTAGCTGTGGTAGGAAAATGGAAGTTCATTTTGAAAAACCAACCATGTCCAAACACTGTCATTGGCCACAAGACAGAAGGGCGCATGCTTAAAGCAAGGCAGGGACCACATTCTAATTCACAGGAAAAGCAAAGAAAAATTCAGGCCAAAAAAATAATAATTTCTGCAGAGCTGGCAGGCCTGCTCAGTGGGTAAAGGTACCAGCTACTAAGCCTAATGATCTGAATTCCATCTCTAGGACCCACACGGTAACAGGAGAGAACCTGCTCCCCAGACTGTCCTCTGAGCATGTCCCTTCCCCTCTAAGTCACTAACTGTAGTAAAGATCTTAAATAGACCTTTCTACTCACCTGAAGTGCGAAATACTTGTAGAGGTAGGCTCCCCCAAGGATGACGCCGGCGAGCATGAAGGCCAGGCCGAAGCACATGCACCAGCACCACGCCCTTCGCTGCCCGACTGGGACCACGTCATCTGGGTCCTAGAATGCACACAAACAGCCACTGTAAGCAGAGCAACACAAGGTTTGGGGCTACTAATGAAGATAAAGACCAAAGGTACTAAGGCTCTGATCAGAACTAACCATGGAAGACTCAGCCCCATGCCTCCTCAGCCAGCGATGGACACTGGTCCCCAGAGAGACTGGTAGGTATTAGTCTCTTTCTCTCCATAGCCCATCTCCTAAAAGTGTCTTGAGCAGTTATACAAACTACAATTTTTATTTTCCATACACAACTTTTGGCACCGTGTTCTAACATCTGAAATTCAGAAAAGGTAACAACACGACCTTGTCCCATAGTTTTGTAAGGCTGCATCACACATCCAGGGTATTTCCAAATTGGGTAACTTACAAAATGGTTAGCCTTCATTCCAGATATAAAAACATTCCTTAACAATTTTCCGGGAAAAACTAACACAACACTAGCAAAAGATAGGACACTAAAATTCTTTGAACAAACAAAATCTAAAAAAATCAGGACAAAGGTACATCTCTATAGTTAATTCTGTAATTCCACTATCTGATATTCCGAATATCAGTTTGATAATGGCTTTCATTTTATTTTAAAGAACTAAAACTGAAACCCAGTATGGACTGTGGACATTATAGGACGTATGTCATCGAGACAGAAAGGCTGGGTGAATGATAAGGAAAACCCCAGTGAGGTGAGACGGTGCGTCAGCCCAGGGGCAGCTAGGGCGAGCGATGAGTCACTGGGGAACGGCAGCCACCGCTGTGCATTTTCATCCCTAAGATAGGAGATCGCATTTGCGAACTGATGGGCAACGTTCAATTCCAAGTACTGCAGCCAACGACAACAATGCCACACAGACGTGCTCCGCTGTTTTTTAGACAGAGGTTCTCACACCGTGTAGCTCAGGCTGACTTCGAACTTACAGTAATCCTCCTGCCTCTGCCTCCCACCTGTTATGATTATGGCATATGCCATTACATTCACAGGGTTGGAAGCTTTATTTTTAAACACAGAATCATGCAGAATAATAAATAATAGTCAATGTAAGGTTCAGAGCCGATGACACCGTGAGGACTCCATCTGAGGCAGTTCTCATCATGATGGCGTACAGATGTTTACATTAGTGGGTCCCCTAAAACGTAACATAGCAAGGGGGCAGATGGGGAGGGATTCATCAGATGTCCTATTTGTGAGAAGTTCCAAAAATCCCACGTGCAGTAAGATTTTATAGACCGGAACAATGCACACAGGCCTGCTTAGCTTGCCTGACAAAAATGTCACAGGAGACAGACAGTGTCCTAGCATAACTACTCTCAGAGTGGGGGCAAGGGTGAAGGATGGAATGACAGATGCAAACAGTTGTTGTCAGCATTTGTTACCAGCTGCTCGACAGCCGCGTGTGCCCACACCCACCCCTACCTGCAGGCTCGCCCCTGTGAGTCCATAAACCAGTAGCTGCGGACCACGGGTAGGCGCTGAGGACCAATCTGCAGCCTCACTGCTACATGGGCACTGAGTTCTCAGGCTTTTTGATTTTTGATTTATCACTTTAACTATGTAACAAACAATGATTCTGAGAATAAATTACACATGTCTAACATGTTTAAACAGTTGCCCTGGGCACCAGGAATACAGACTCTGCCAAGGAAAAGATAGGCTGGATCGCTGAGGAAAATAAAGACAAAAATAGCCAGGCATGTTGTGCATACCTAGAATCATAGCACTTGGGGGGGGGGAGTGGGGGACTTCCGCCAGTGAGAGACAGGAGTTCAAGGTCAGTCTAGACTACACAGGAAGCTCTAAGCCAGCCTTATCTTTCCTATCTAATGAAACACAAAACAACATAAATGTGGGCTCTGACAGGGAAAATGCGGAGAGGGAGACAGGATGGGTTAAAGGAGAGACGCCCAGGGAGAGAACACAGTGTGGAAGGACACAGGACAAACACACTGCCAGGCAGAAGACAGCGTTCCAGGAGGCGCTCTAAAGGTAAACAATGAATAAAATCCTGAAGGCAGCCGGCACCGCACTGCCTGGGAGACCTGGTGCAGCTGGGTGCTCAGCATGGTGGGAGGGATCCTAGGACAGAGAACTGGAGCAGGCCACGAAGGGCCTTGGTATGGAGTTGAATTCTTAAGTTATTTTAAAAAGTCATTTTCCAGGACAACAGAAGAGACTGATTTGTTAAAGAACTTTAAGGTTTAGAACACTTATTCAAAGGGCAGCCAGCTACTCCGCACCTGAAATATGGCTGGAGAGAATAAAGAAATCAACAAGAGTCTATTTCAGTATCTAAATTACAGACCTGAGTCCAAACCGCCGGGAGCCTCCTAAGAGCCGACAGTCTTCAAGGTCTGATCTCTTTCCTCTATGTTGCTATTAGTCACTTGCTTTCTTGCATTAGAAATTCATGGAGAGATCTTATCTCTTGCTACTAGGCTAGACAGTTCCTGTTTATTCGTGTTGATTCTGCATTCCTAGAAACTCAGTTAACATGCAGATACTTGAGGACCGAATGAAGAGCTTGGCTGTTTAAGTTTTCATGATTCACAATCATTGTATCAGCAGCCAGAAAGACAATGGAGGGGACCATGCAGTCACCTAGGAGTCTAACGAGCTGGCTATCTGGCAAAGGCAGGACCTGCACTTAACCTGGCATCTCTTAAGGCCAGACTCGGGGAACATGCTGGGCAAGGTCCTGGAAGAAAGTGAAGCGTGGATAAACCTTGCCTCTCACCGTCAGCAGTTTATGGACTAACTCAGATATGACGGACATGATGGCCCCATTACCAGCTGAGTCACAGAGCAAGGATGAAGCACATTCACTCAAGACAAAGGTTGTTAATTAAGCTCTGTGTGATGGCTGAGGCAGAGAATTGCCACAAATTCAAGGCCAACCTAGGCTAAGGTATGTTCCAGTTCAGCCAGGACTACAATGTCGAAAACTAAAAACAAAACAAAACAAAAGTGTTAAAGCATAGAGTGCTAGCGTAAACCTGTACCTGTTGGTTTACTAAAACTCACAGCACAGCCTTTCCAGTCAGGTGGACAAGGATGCTAAGGTCGAGTCTGTCCTACTCGATGAGGAACTTGACATCCCAGTCAGTACACAGATGTCAATAGGCACAGGGTGAGAAAAAAAGAAAACCGTACAAAACCTAACGAAGTAAGATGATTCTACTCAAGATCAACTATGAAACATCACCTGCCCTTGGGCAGCAGGACGAAAGGACCAACCGGGTTGGCCAGAGAGGTGACTCAGGCTCTGCTCTCAGCACCGCCATCAGGTAGCTCAGAACCCTCTGTAACTATAGTTCCTGGGAATCGATCAACTCTCAGGACCTCAGGATCTACAGGTGGTACATATGCCTTCTCAGGCACACGCACATACATACATGTGAAATTCAATAAACATTTAAAAATAATAAGTTCAAAGTAATCCTTCCTACATAAAGTGTTTTTAAAGAGTGCCCAAAGAACACGAGATCCTACTTCAAAGTAGCAAAAAGAGAAAAGAATAATTATTCATAGCGTCATTCAAATTTGTTCCAAACTAAAACCAACTCAAATATTAACTGATAAATAGATTTCCATTTATCACATTCATATTATGAAACGAAACAGCAGTGGTCCTGCATTTTGTGTGTGCTTCAAACATTTTATAACTTAAAGAGGAAAAGGCCACCGCAATGTTCTCAGGAGCGTTCTTCTTTTCTCTTAAACCTAGTGCTTAAAGTCTGTATTACTAAACTTCACGTCAGCTTTGGAGAATTTATTTCTATTTTTATTTTCTTCAAAAAAGACGGGTATGTAACTTCCCTTGGCCTGATTTAACCAAAGGCACACAGTTACCACCTCCCCTGCACAGCGCTGTAACTGCTGCGTCCTAACCGTGCTTAGAACTCCCGCAGGCCCCACACAATTATCATCTTCTTAATCTTGCTCAAAGTCAGGATTTTAGCCCAGTTTATTAAAAGCACACTCTGGCCTACTCCCATGCTCAACAGCAGATAAAGAAGTGACTTTCAGGATCTGGCTGGTGGTCCAAAGCAGGAGGGCTGCAGTCAGCAGGCGGCCTAGCCGGCTCAAGTTAAAGACATAAGATAAAAAAAGAATCCTGGAGATGCAGTTTGCAGAGTAAGTACTTCGAGGACACAAAGACTCAGGTTCAGTCTTGGACACAGACATGGGGCAGTGGAACCTCTCTTGGTGTACCACAAGATGTTCTGGCTACCTTACCAGACAGTAAGACAAGGTTACTTAACTGTACCTTAAGCAAAATGAAGTTTAGCTGCATTTTACTTCCATTAGTTACAAATTAGGTCACCTTGGTCAGTTTCCTAAGAGGCTGCAATAAATGGGCTTCAATCATTAACATAGCTCAAATAAAATGTTAAGGTTTAAAAAAAATTTTTATTATTCAAAGTAACAAATACTTCACATCCTAGCTGCTTCTACCTGAATCTTATTTACATAATAAATGGTGCACAGAGCTTTTTATGAGACACTCTAAAGTTCTTCAAATGTAATGTTTTGAATTTCACAGCAAATGCAACAGTGGTGTCTTAGAAGCCATGTTACTAAAGAAAAAAATATGTCAAGTATTAAAAATTACAGGTCGAGGGCTAGGGATGTGGCCAGATGGTAGAACACTTGTCCAGCACACGTGAAGCCCCTGGCTTTGGTCTCAGCACCACCGCAGCAAACTGACTGTGACTGGCACACCTGTGAGCTGAGCCCTGAGGAAGTAGGCAGGGAGGAGAAGTTCAAGGTTATCTTCAGCTACACAGTGGGCTAAAGGCTAGCTGGAGTACAGTAGACCCTGTCTGAATGAATGAATGAATGATGAATGAATGAATGAGTTCCAAACAGAGACAGTTTGGGTATAGGGAAACTATGGCATAAAAATATTAGCTAAAAAATAAGAACAAAGGAAAAATATCATTAATTCAAAAAAGCATGTACTACTGAACCATCAGAAATAGCTTTACTTAGAAACATATATGAATTATGTTGGACTAATATAGGTAAATATTCATGGGAATGAAACAATCCAAAAGCCTTGGAGAAGATTTTAGGGACAGTCCTCCCTTGGAGTCCTGCCAAGGCCTTGCAAATTCTTTCCTCAGTTTTCTGTAATAAACCTATGTTTATTCTGCTTAAAAGGAAAAAAAAGATTCTGGCATTTCCTTGTATGCAAAGCACAACAAAAGACATTTTTTTCAAGTCAAGAAACAGAGGCGGGGTGCTGTGGCTCTGGGTCCACTGCAACACCTCTCCGGCTTACTGAGTTACCCCGCACTGCACGGCCTGGACAGGGCTACAGCCCAAAGGGCGTTTCCCCTTTACAGGTGTCATTACAAGACTCTTCATGGTCAGTCCCCTGTGAACTATCTCCAGGGTAGTTATTTACTGTATATGTTTTAACTCCTACGCTCACAAAACTTTTACCGAGTACCATAACTATATTTCCCAGACTAATGGAAAATATTTTCTAAGATAAATAGTAAAAGTAGCCTTAAATATGAAGAAAGAAGAACTTGAAGTACACTTCTTTTCCTGTTGGTATCAGGTACTTAGGATTACAGCGTATGTACCAGGCCTGAGAGTTCTCGGTCGCAGCTGACTGGGAGATGCTCTGCTCACCTGGCTTCAACAGTAGGCAACTTTTCTCAGTATAGTAATACAAAAAAGGCCAGATCTCCTGATCTTCCCACCACCAAAAGCATGCAGTACCACGAGCAGCTGCGGAGGGTGACACAGAACCTCAGGCTGGCACGTTAACAGTCTGCCCAGGACAGCCGACATCTGCTTACTCTCTCTCTCTTCTTCATTCCAGCCAGTTTGTAGATTCTGCTTCCCAATCTCCTTTTCAAACAAATCTGTCACTGTCTCAATTACTAACAAGGTCCACATAGGAATATTACCTTTGACACATAAACGGGAAGCAAGTTCCCAGAGCTGGGCATGCGCTGAGAGGAGCAGAGAGCTGCCCTGTGCAGTTAAGGCCACAGTTCACAGGGGCCCGGGCCAAGCTAATTAGTATTGAGCTGAAATTAGGAAGCACAAAGCAGCACAGTGACTCGGAGCGATCGAGTTAGTCTATATTTAGAAGAGGGGTGATGAAAGCGAGGAGCTCTCGGCGACAGTGCTGACGCCACCAATACCACTCGGCACACAGTCTTTCTTGGTTAACAGATTCTACACTACACAGGCAGCAACACAGGAAGAGAAATGGCAGTCTAAGCTACTGCATAGCATCTTGAGAAATCTATAAAACCTGACCCAAGCTGCTAGCATCTAACAAAATGAGTGCATGCCTAGGTTAAATAAACAGGTCAGGATGGAAAGACTGAGTACGGCTGTAAAACTAAATGCGTTTAGTGCGGGAGCGCATCAGTCAATTCAGTATCATTAGAGAAAGGCAGAGTATCTGATGCAAGGTAAAATGCTATTAAATATTCATTTATGAGTAACTTAAAATCCACTCCGTTTCAGCAGTTTAAGACCTCCTACTTTGGCTATGGTTTGGTGACGACCACCATTTCTCTAGTGCTCGTGCCCTCTGTGCTTTCTAGAGCCTTACAGACGACAGCGTAGGAAGCAGGTATTGGCAGGTTTTCCAGCTCATAATGCTGTTAGGAAGCAAGGAGGGATACAATCTTCTTGTGTAGAGATGACTTTGAACATGCTGTCTGATTCATGTGTCAGTTTCTCTACGGTTCATCAAATTATATGAGTTAGTGTTTATGAAAAAGCACGGAAATCATATACTCATGAAGCAAAACTGTAACAGAGACTATTCAGATTGCCAACATGCACATTTTAAAGTAAACCTGAAAAGTCAAGATATAAATGAATAGTTAAGCACAGAAATCACCTGTAATTATTAGTGCTCAGGGAGCAGAGGCAGAAGGATTGCTGCAAGTTCAGGGCCAGCCTGGTCTACACAGCAAGTCCTAGTCAAGTCAAATCAGGGCCACACCGCAAGACACTGACAAAACAGACAAGAAAGAGAAGGAAAAATGAAAAGCAAAACTCAAAGCAGTAAAGGCATAAAGCGAAATCCCAATGGTAGTGAGCTGTCTTCGAAGTTACTCACAAACTCGGCAGTCTTGGCTCTTTGGAGAGGAGATTAGAGAATAGTGGTTCATTTTCTAGGTCATATTGTCAGCTCTTAAATTAGTGCCAATAATCCAGACAGTTTCCATTATTATCCATTATTAATTATCATTAGGCCTATTGTTAGTGCAAAGGGAATATTCTAATTAAACTTTCAAAAGCTACAGTGAAGGTGGAGTTGAAAGTCCAAATATTGATTTTCGGCTAATGTTTATCTTCTGAAAACTCAATGAGGTAATGGTGAAGGCAAAGTGAATGAACCCGTGGCCCCACAGAACAGACACAATCGACAGCAGAGTCGCCCAGCAGTCTCATAGAGGGGAAAACGTCACAGCACCAGGAGAAAGTCCCAAGCTTCTGCAGATGGAGAACAAACATGAGGCAGGAAGAAAGTCTAGGAAGAACTAGAACTCGGAACAGCAGCAGAGCAGGAGCGGAGGCACGGCACCCAGGGGCCACGGCTGAGGTAGAACCCGATACCCAAGGGAATGCAAGGGTCAGCTGGGAATGTGCAGGCCTGTAGTCCCAGCGCTCAGGAAGCGGAGACAGGAAGAGCAGTGTGAATGTGGGGCAAGCCTGGACTCCATCACTCTAGGCTACAGAAAGAGACTGTCTTGGGAGGGAGGGAAGGAGGGAGGGAGGGATCAGTGCACTCAAATATGCGAGACTTTACACATTTTTGATCACAGCCTTTTTTCTTTTTCTAAAGTAGATCAAATGCACGGAAGCAAACACAACGCAGAAGGACTGACTGATTCCCTGGTAAGCCTGAAGATACAGAAAGGCAATGAGACAGCTGTCAGAAGACGAACAAGCAAAAAGTGCACAGAAAATTAAGCCACATTCCCTCCAGCTCCAAGAAAAAAAAGATCAAATCCAGACAAAAGAAAAAAGGTTTTCTACAAGAGAGGACAGTGCAAGGGTACACATTACTCTGGAGTAAACACCACTTGTCAAGTACGGTAAAAGCAGGGGCTATCAATTTAGCAAAAGTTACTATATATATCAGGAGATTAGATTATGTGTGTAGTGAAAACACACATGTGTACATGCATTAACTATATCCATCTTTCACAGGGATACTACCAATGAGTAACATTAAAACAGCTTAAGAATGAAAAATAAACTTTTAGACACAACATGAAAAAAGCAGTATAAGCAAATATATCTGGACACTGTCACCCAAGTATGGTGCAGAGGTCCCATCAGGGACCCACAGTCCTATTATTCTCCTAATAGGGCCAGGAAGCTCTCACTTTCATTCTCTGTAGCAGGCAGCACAGTCTCCACAAGCTGAGCTCGGGACATCTTGACGGCCACCATGGCCGTGCAGACTCCAGCTGACTTCTGTCAAACTGTGCGTTAAACACTGCATAACTCCAGGAGAGTTACTTTTAATCTGTCTGAGTTGTTTGGAAATGTTCGTGACTCACGGAACAGCTGTTTGTGTTAGGAGTATAAGTAGTCTGCCTTCTTTCTAAGATAGTATCTCTTTATATAAAATCTGTAGAATGCAAAAGCTCTTTGGGTTTATGAACAATTTTTTAACTTTAACTCAAGGCGCTTTGGGCCCAAAATGTTTAAGAATCCCTGGTTCAGAGAACCATGGAGTTCAGATCATGGAGAGCTGAGCGGTGTTTCTCGCACAGAGATACTAGCTACACTCCAAAGCCACAAACCAGAGCAACCTAGTGGCTGCGCCGTAATAAGAGACTAGACCTGAACATAATTGCTTCTGATTAATTTAAGGACACTGACATTAGACTATGTCTCTAGGGAGAGAAGAGACACACTAGAATAGTGACTGTCTCTAAGGAGAGAAGGCATATTGTAAAGGAAAGTAATTTTCCCAGTTGGTAGCAAAATTCTTTCCATATTGACTGGGGTGTTATTAGTTTAGGTACATACATGTAAAATGATCTGTTTCTATGTATAACTGCACCACAGCTTCTAAGAGTGTGTTCTACTAAGATACTGCACACTTTTTATACCTTAAAACTAAATTAATTCCATTAGTACCTAATACGTACTGGAGAAACACACATTTTAAAATCCTGATGGGTTTTATATGTTGAAGGACTCTGAAACAACAAAACTGTCAATACTGTTCTACAACTGACATGAGGTGTGGGCATACAGAACAATATCACAGACATAATATTCCAAAGTAGGAATCACGGGTGGGGTGGGGGCGTGGCTTCTGAAGCCTATAGTCTCTGTGCTGCTGATGGAAACAGATGCAGAGACTTGAGGTGATTTAGTCAACATAGCACTTGAGAGATCAAGGCAAGGTTCAAGTTTCCATCACTAACTGTACTGATGTGCAAACTGTTATCACTGGATAAAAAGGAGGAATACCACTTTTCCATTCTTTCTCCTCATCACTGGAAAATGTAGGTATCACTCCTAATTCCTGTGCCAGAGAAAACCAAGCATTACATCACACCTGTACTCAAGAGCCAGACTTTGCTCGATTGCTTTCCACAGGAAAGGAGATTATACAGTAGTGCTTCACATCAAGCCATTAGTGTTTCTAGCTAAATGATTATATGAATTTAATGAAAATCCTGATTTGCCTTTAAAACTGCAGTATTATAGGGTATTATGTGGAGTAGCTCAGTGGTAGAGAGTGGGCTTAATATGTGGGTCCTGTGACCAGGAAATAACCACTACCGGCACCCTGGTACAAAGAGCGGACCGGATTTCTTGTAAATGAAAACCATAGAAAGTCTAACTTGATTAAGTGTGCAAAAACTCCAGCTTCACCAATTCGCATTCTTGGGTGTAAGAGGAGTGGTCTGTCACGCTGTTTAGCATGGCTCCGCCCTCTTCTAACTAAAAACGGATGGGACTGGGGGTGTGCACCAGCCAAGAAATAAAAACAAGAGACACTAAGTGAGTGACAGTGCCATAAGCAGACTGCCTCTCAAGGTCACCGTCCCGAGTTTAACGGGGATCTTTGGATACTGCAGCAATCTAAGCAATTTAATTAACAATGAGAATTGCCTGTCTGGCTAGGCATGGTGGTGCATGCCAGGTGGTCAGTCCTAGGACTCAGAGACCTGGAGGCAGGAGGAATGCCACGGCTCTGAGGCCATCTGGTCTACATAGTAAATTTCAAGCTAGCCTGGGTTACAAAGCAGGTCTCTATCTCAGAAAACAAGGGGAGAGGGTGAAAGAGAAAAAGAAAGAAAATGGGTTGTTTGCTTTTTACAGTAACTGATTCTAACCAGGTAGATGGAGCAAGCCTGAAGTCAAAGCACCCAGGAAGTCAAGGCCTGCAATGAGCTCCAGCCAGGCGAGTGACGCAGGCCCAGGTCAGCCTAGGTTACAGAGTGAGACCCTGCTTCAAAAGCTTTTAAACTAAATATTGCAATCACATTTTAGAAAAAATATTAAGATTTACGCTTTATACTTACTATGAAAACCAACCTTAATTCCTGAGCATAACCTGACACTGAAAGCTACAGATTCAGAGACAGGTGTGATGGCACGCATCTGCAGTCTGCACACTCGTGGGCTGCTGAGTTTGGGGGCCAGCCTGGTCTATACAGCCAGTTCCAGAGCAGCCAAGGACACACTGTGACAGTCTCTCAAAAATAAACAAACAAATCCCAAGAAACTTAAAATTTTGAATATTAATAATCAACAAAGCTTGTTCCTTAAGATATGGAATCCAACTACCTTGTTGAATGCTTACTGTATAAACAAAATTGTTTATGCAAGTATTTGAAATTTTAAAAGTAGTAAATTTCGCCGGGAGGTGGTGGCTCACGCCTGTAATCCCAGCACTCTGGGAGGCAGAGGCAGGCGGATCTCTGAGTTTGAGGCCAGCCTGGTCTGCAGAGTGAGTTCCAGGACAGCCAGGGAAACCCTGTCTCAAAAAAAAAAAATAAAATAAAATAAAAAATAAATTAAAAAAAAAAAAAAAGGAGTAAATTTCCAGCTAGGAACAATTGCTCACATCTGTCATCTCAGCACTTTCTAGTCTGAGGCAGGAGGATAGTTCTAATCCTAGACCAGCAAAGCCCAAACAAACAAGCAAATCGATCCCTATCTCAAAAGAAACAAGAAGTTCTAATGCCAGGCAGTGTGTCAGCTTCTCAAACAAATTTAGTACGTAACTTAAAGTTGCTAGGCTAGCATTAATAATCTAAACTATAGGTTTTATTTCAATATTAACCCTCTCTTTAGTCATATTCGTATTAGCACCAAGCCATGATTCACTCCAGGAAACCTGTTAGCATTAGATGATAAAAATAGTTAAGTACAAAGTTAGGAGATTCAGTCCCCCACTAATAATTTTTTCATTTCTATTAACTCAATTTAAATTTTCCCATTTGGGAATTAAAATTATATTATCAATCCAATTTGCCCTAAAATGGGACAATTACTAAAACACATCATAGCTTTCCCCCTGCCTCAACTCAATGTAAGGACTAAAATTCAGCAATTCTTAAAAATGTTTTTTTTTTTCATTCAATTATTAGTAACATGCCCAGCTTAAAGCTTGTGAGACTATGGATCCTAAATACAGAAGAAAGTGAAAAACCATAATTAAGGAGAGAGTGCTTTTTTTTAAAAAAAAAAAAAGGGTTTTGTTTTTGTAATTTTTAAAGTTAACACACCAAGTATTGGGATTCATTTTTGGAAAGTTTTTAAATGATGTCCTTAGGGTCACTTCTGCAATGCCATCCTAAACCATGAATGTTTCTCGTAGAAGACTAGCTCGGTGACACTCCATGCAGAGTGCGTGCTGGGAATACCAGGCTTTACACAGAAATCGAGCTAATCCCAAGCCCAGCCCTGTGTTCCCAATCTCTGAGATACTCAGTCATCGCCTGAGTGTGAGTCAGGAACCTGAGCTCCTTTATCTTCACAGGCAGCGGCCGTGGCCTGAATCCTCTGATAGGAAGTCCCTAACTCCTCCTTCAGTCTCCATGCTCTAATTAAGTGGCATATTTAGGGCTGGAGAAGTAGCTCAGGGCGGAGGCGTAAAACCCTCTTCTAGCATGCACAAGGCCCTAGGTTCAATTCCCAGGACCGCAAAAGTGGAACTCTTGCCAGTTAAAAGAGAGCACCTTTATTCTGACCCAATTTCTTTGTCCAGGATGATCTTTACTTTACTAACACAATGTCGTACAAAGAGATCTAAGAGGCTTTAGTCAAAACATGAATTCAGAGAGCATCTCATTCCTGAGGAAGAATGTAGCTTTTGAAGTCACTTCAAATGTTTGGGTTATGGTTTGATAAAACTGAAATGTCTCAGAAAAGTGCTTCATACATTCTTCTCTGGGCACTGACACACAGGTCACACTTTTGCAACATATAATAAACACATGCTAAGTTGAATACTGAGTGCACTGAATATACCTATATCATAAATGAGTTTTAGTATTTCTGATTTAGAAATATATACTGCTATTCACATAAAACTCTTAGGTGGTAGAATTGAACTTCCTGAGTTCTTAGAGGTTTATGAATATACCAAAGACACTATCTGCCTTGTCCACCTGGAGACTATCATCCTGGCAGCTAACTTGTCCTCCAACTAATGACAATATGCAGTGTTACCCACACTCAAGAAACGGAGTGTCCCATCAGAGATATGCAGAAGCAATTATCTGTCTCCCAGAATAAAACCTTCACAACAGACATCCATATCCTCTACAGAGGCCAAGATCTAATGAATGTGAAAGGCTCTAGCCAGGCATAGTGGCACATGTCTGTCCAAGCACCAAGAGCCAGGAGGCAGGAGGATTACAGTACTTTCCAAGCCAGTCTGGTCTACCTTGAATTCTAGGATAGCCAAGTCTATTCTATAATAAACGTTTACAGCCAGTGTCTACAGACATAAATTATGTTAATGGGTAACGAGGTGCGCTCTGATTAAAGACAGCCAAGCTCCCGGCCCCCCCAGAGACCAGCACACCTCACTGAATGTCTCCTCATGCATTTTGTGTCCTTCCTCTACCCCCAAAGCCACAAAACCACCAAAAAACATCATTACAAACCAAAATCCACATTATCAAACCAATCAGTCCTGACTATGGAAATAACAAAAAAGCAGATAACTGGGATGCACCAAGCCATTCTGTGACAACTCAGAATCTGCCTGTCACCCAGTGCCATGTCGCCGGTGTCCTCTAAACAGTGTCTCATAAACAGCTTACTCAGCTAAGAAACAGACATAAGGAAGGGGTCACAAGCAGGTACTGCAGCCCCGTTGCTGCGTATTCCCTGCTCCACAGTGAGGTAAGCAGAGAGGAGGACCTGCTTGATTATATAATCCTTTCCCTTGCTCCTTCCTCTTTGGCCATTTACTCCTCGTAGGGCTCAAGGGAGGGCTCTAACAAATTAAACATGGAAAGGAAGACAGGAAATGGTCTTGGAGAGGAGAGGAGGACTTGGTTTTTTTCCCACAATTAAAACAACGGTTAGCTGGGTGTGGTGGTCCGTGAGTACAATCTTAGCACTCAGGAAGTGAGGACCAGAGGAGCTCGAGTTCAAGGTCACCAGGAGCTTCGTGGCAAGTTCAAGCCCAGTCTGGGCTGTGAGAGATCTTGTCTCAAAACCCCAAACAACAATTTTAATCACTGTAAAACTGTAATTTATATAACCCTAGCATCGTCATATAATTTTAAAACTGAAAAAGTCCTTGCAGACCATCTGGTCTGATCCTTGAAACTTCTCCCCCTCTCCGCCCCCCCGCCCCCCAAAATGTAAGCTAAAAAAAAAAAAAGTCAGGCAGTTATATTGGACATACTTGGGGCTTCTGATGCAGTAACAGTATTCTCTTTGTATTTGCACATTTGCACTTTCCCAGGGTTCGAAGAAAGCTCTGAACACAGAAATCAAGGACTGCTGCCTGTACCATAGTGTATCTTATCATTTCAAACTGACCTTTGTCACACAGATCACAGTACTATAATCCTTTGCTGAGTCTGTTCCCCTAAAAGCCGTGTGTAGATCAGGATGGATCTAAGAAGACAACTAGACTGTCAACTGAAAAATGTGGAAGAAAAAACAATGCAAACTAGCTGGGGTAATGTAATCAGAAGACATAGCTGCTGGAACAGACAGCTAATGCAAAGATCGGTCTGAAACAGTAATGGAGCGATGCGACTACTTCCAGAAGGTTCTTGTGCAGGGCAGGAGACAGCAGTGTAAACATACATATGTGTATGTTACATAAGCCACTGACAGGAGAGAGCAGAATTCTTACAGATACCCACAGGGTAATCTTCAACCACAGTCTGTAAAGACAGGTCCACGACTACTGTGTAAAAGTGTTAAAATGCTCTCTTTCTGAGCTCTCAAAACCGGCTAAGTCCTCTTGACCAAAGGAAATGCCCCAGGCAAAACACATTAAGGCTAATTCTGTTCCCAGCCCAGGCGGTCAGACTAGGTGGTTGCCTCACAGTGCAGCCCAAAGGAGCACCAGAACATTATGTAATCACTCCGCAGCTATGGGATGAGATCAGTCCTCTCAGTAAGCAGGCTTCTCCTTTATTCTCCCTGCTCCCATTGTAGAGATATTGCCCCCCACTGAGAAAGGCTTCCAGTTTATAGCTGGAAAATGAATTCCTTTTTATATTACTATTAACCCGTTTGGCTGTAACTTCTCTGTGACTATAGAAGAACATAAGCCCTCACTGCTTAATCAAATTATCTTCCTTTGGATAGAGAAATCCAAATAAAAGGAAAGTATACAGCTATAAGCAGTTACTGTGAAATAAAAATTAAATTATGGTGAGCATATGAAAACTCCTGAGAGCTCGAAAATAAGGCCACTACTTCCAAAGTGGCAAGACTGATTCAAAGCTCCTCGGGAACGTGACTTCTGATGTTTGCATAGAGTTTCAAACCCTTAGAACAGTAGAAGACAGAGAAATGACATCACTGATACTTGCTTAGAGTGGGAGGAATTACAGTTTTAGAATTTAAAGATCATATACCTATATAATATCATTGAGAATGTATATTTGAAACTGGGCATGGTGGTGCACACCTGTAATCCCAGTACTTGGGGAGAAAATGGAGGACGATCAGAGTTCAAGGCCTATCTGGGCTTGATGAGACTTAGTCTCCAACAAACAAGAATACTGATACAGAGTTGTTGTGACTGGGTACTTGACTATGGGTCTATTTTAGATTGAAATGTGCATCCAACAAAAAGAGATAAGGATAATTTCCTATGACAATTTTCACCTGTGAATTCTAAACATTTTTTCAAGCCCAACAGTGTTTACACAAGGTTCAGGAAAACAATACTAAAACCAGAACCCTTAATCCTTTTTAGGAGATCAGCTCACTCTTCTTATCTCAAAGGAAGACAGTCATTTAAAAAAAACAACCTGATGTTTGCTTTTAGCCGAACATTTCCAGAAAACAAGTACAAACAGCCCAGATTGCTATTATAGTCTCGAAAATTTTATAGGGCATTTGTGGCCTGTTTCTTTACAGTAATTTTCATTAGATCATAAAAAAACAAAAACAAAAACATTCCTTACTACTTGTACCATAGATACAAACGATTGCTTTTTTAAGTCAAAACTAAAATTACCCAAGTGACAATACGTATTAAAAAGTGCTAATGAAAAAAAAAACAAAACGAAGCAGCACCCACTGTTAATATCTGTAAGTATCAAATGTCAGCAGCCTAAAGATGATGCAGAAAGAAAACTTAGGAAACAATTATACTTATATTTAAAAGGATATTATTGTATGTCACTTTTAAAAATTGAATCCAGTGTCAGCTTCACTGAGTGCTAACGGGGGATGTGGTAAAGTAAGGGTGAATTTTGTAGGAATGGGAACAAATTCCTACATTCGGGTTCCAGTTTCACTTCCTCAGAAGTACCCACAAAGAAGCTGATAACATTTAAAAGTCAACTGTTGGGTTACACGGGAACAGCCACAACAGCCATTACTTTCACCTGGATTGTTTGTTACTATAATAAAATCATCAGCCAGAAACTACTCCCAGTATATGGTTGTCTTCTCTCTCCAATCCCCAAGGTGTTCACCTGCCAACACCGAAGGCCATTTGTAGGCGAGGGAGTTTGTAAAAGAAAAGGGCTTTTAAAAAATTAAGATGCTTACAGTTGCTGGACTTAGTCCAAGTGCTGGTCAGCCTAGAAACGAAAGTAGGAAACAACAGAGGTTTAGGCTTGTTATGATGTCAGCCATTTTAGGCACAGTATTTATACTGGAAGAAAAGTGCCAAACTCGGTGGCGGCGGTGCCAGTCGCTGCAGGTTCCCGGGCGACCAAGTCGAAGGCAAAGCCGCGGGAATTCGTACACCTGTGCAACTGTCCCCTCGGGGGTCGCCAGGGCCAGGACCCCGCCCCGCCCGCTGCACGCACACCCCGGCACCCCGGGAGCGGAGGGCCGTCCGGGTACCCGTCCCTGCCGCGGAGACCCCGCCCGCAACCCCAGCCAGGACCTTGCAATCCACCGCCACGGCATCCGGAGGGACGATGAGCGCCTCCTCGCTGCTCTTGGGCTCGTCCTTCTTGGCCTCCTTCTGGGCCAGCGCCGAGTTGAACGTCACCTTCACCATGGTGCGGCCTAGGGCGCCCTAGGGGGCGGCGGCGAAGGCTGGGGTCGCGAGTGGCAGGATCTCGGCTGCGACTGCAGCCTCGTCGGCCGAGCTCAGGGCACGACTCTGCAGCTAAGGAGCGGACTGCGCGACAGGAGCAGCGGCTCAGTGCAGCGCGGTTTCCGGCCTCGCAGCTGGGGCGCGGGCACGGGCGCGGGGCGGAGCCGGAGGCGTGGTCTGCGGGCGGAGCCTTGCGCGGGGCAAGGCCTGGCTTCACGCCAGACCCTCCCCCCACCCTCCACCCTCCCACCCCCACTCCGACTCAGTGGGAATCTGGCCAGGCTTTGTGGAGGGCGCGCCTGGTTGAGCTAGGACTTGTTGCCCCTCCGGGCTGCCTGGATTTTCCGGTTCTGAATTTGCTTCCAACTAGTTCTCCTCCGGGACCCAGTGTTGCAGGTTGATAAGAAAATGGGGTGAATTCTGTCGGTTGGCTACATAGGATAAGTTAACTTCTGATAGCCCCAAATTCTCTTTAATTGTGAGCCCAAAGGCCGTGGAATTTTTATGTGAGAAAAACAAATAAACCCAAAAGTTCTGTTTAATCATTTATTAGTAAGCGACTCAGTAGAGCATAGGAATCTTTGAAGCACTGTGTCCTAGTGTCCTGGCGATCTGACTTATCTCCCACAGACCTCACCCTAAGGTGTTGCCTGGTTGACTAAGCTGGTCTTTTCTTCCTCCCTCAGAGGTCATTCATTGCCTGCCTGGACTAGTCTCAATCCAATGACCAGGAACCCTCTTCACCCATTTGTATTCCTAAAATCCTACACTGGTAAAACAAAATGTACCAAAGGAGCTCATTTGTGATAACAAGCCAAAAAAAAAAAACAACAAAAAAAAAACAAAAAAACATATGTGCCTTAGCCAATCTGTGATTTGTGACAATATACCTAGGACAAGTTCTTATTTTTTCTTCAAAATAAAAAAAATTCTCCTTTTTTGAAGAGGTTTTGCTTCTGACTGACAGAAGATACTGGCCCACACACTCTTACTGGGTTTACAGCTGTGTTGGCAGATGGTCCTTTGGTCAAATGATTGAACCTGTAGCCTTCTCCATGGAATTCTGAATCACAAATCCTTGAAAAACTGCTCTTTTTTTTTTCATTTTTTATTGGATATATATATATATATATATATATATATATATATATATATATATATATATATATATTACATTTCAAATATCCCCTTTCCCAGTCCCCCCCTCCATAGTCACTATCCCATCCTCCCTCCCTTCCCCTACTTCTATGAGGGTTTTCTTCCACCCACCCACCTCCCATGCCTCGATTGCCCTATACTGGGGCATCTAGCAAGTCTTCATAGGACCAAGGACCTCTCCTCTCACTGATGCCTGAGAAGGCAATCCTCTGCTACATATGCAGCTGGAGCCATGGGTCCCTCGATGTGTACTCCTTGGTTGATGGCTTAGTCCCTGGGAGCTCTGGGGTGTCTGGTTGGTTGATACTGTTGTTCTTCCTATGGGGTTGCAAACCCCTTCAGCTCTTTGAGTTCTTTCTCTAACTCCTCCATTGGGGACTCCAGGCTCAGTCCAATGGTTGGCTGTGAGCATCTGCCTTTGTATTTGTAAGGCTCTGTTTGGCTCCCAGGAGACAGCCATATCAGGCTCCTTTCACCAAGCATTTCTTGGCGTCCACGATAGTGTTGGGGTTTAAAACTGCTCTTGAGAATAACCTAGGCTGAGAAAGAATCCAGTCTAGACCTACAGTTTTCTTTAGTATTTTGAGATTCCAGTCAAACTTAAGTAAGCCTGGGAAGACATGTTCCAGTTCCCCATTTTCTTGGTAACTGTCTGCATGGCCTGCAGCAGTTTATTTAAATTCCTTAAACTGGAGTCACTTGCCCACTTATCAGTGCTGCGGTGTTCACTAGCCAACTGGCTTTTGAGAAATGGTACGTATAGCTGGGCACAATGTTGAATACCTTTAATTCCAGCACTTTGAAAGCAGAGGCAGGCAGAGCTCTGTGAGTTTGAGGCCAACCTGGTCTACATAGCAACTTTGAGGCCAGTCAAGGCTACATAGTAAGACCCTGTGTCAAAACGAAACAACAACAAAATGTTTAAAATGGCGATTTCCCAAGAATTATAATGGAAGGCTACAGAATTCTGGAAGCAAAACATATAAGACAAAAGGAAGAGTTACTTGGAATATCTTAATCTTTATTTCTTTTTATTTTAAAATAATTTTGATATGCTTATGACGTTTTTTTGTCTGCATGTGTCATGTATCTGTGTCCAAGGAAGTCAGAAAAATGAGTCAGATCCTCTGGAACTGGAGTTACAAATGGTTAAGAACTGACAAATGGATGGTTGCTGAGACCTGAACCTGGGTCTTCTGGAAGAGCAACAAGTACTTCTAACCACTGAGCCATCTCTCCAGTCCCATATCTCTATTTTTGATTCTGGAATTGAGTAGGACTCCATTCCATGAAAGAGAAGGTGAGGGGGATGGATGGTTTTATGAACAACAACAACAAAAAAAAGTAAGCTGAAGAAAGCAGATACGAGAAACAAAAAGCAGACTGTTGTTTCAGAGTCACATTGGAAGCTGAGACAAGGAAGCAGCCCTGCAGAACCACACGTAGCTCGCTGGTTAATACTACGTCACCCAGTGTCAGGTAAACAACTGCCGATAACAGAGTCAACAGAGTAGATGCCCAAGTTGATCAGTCCTGAAAGAGGTTATTCCTATTACAAATGAGTTTTATTAAGAACCAAATAGTATGGTATATTAAAAACAAAACAAAACAAAACAGACCCTTACAGGGAAGAAAACTTCCTCTTAAAACCTGGAGAGATATTTCCTCAATGGTGAGAGTAAAAAATAGGAGAAGGTTGTGCTGCCGAGAGGGTTGGCGGGGAGCCGACAGAGGAGCCTCTTCTGAGGAGGCTTTTAAGATATTGCAGAGCAAAGAAAATGTCAAACTCTTCTAAGTTTTGGGGATCTGGTGAAAAGTTTTGCATCATGTGATTTAGCTCAACATATCAGACACAACAAAGATCATGGAGGATGTGGGTACTGGTTAGGACCACAATGATGGGGTTGGGGGTGGGAGTGCGGTAGGTGCGGACTCCCCTGGTAGGTATGAGAGCTTCTTAACTCAAGGCTAGGTATGATCTCTTTAGGCTGTGGGAGCTTGCCTTGTAAGTATAACCTCTGTCTTTTTTTAAGGGTTCAAGGGGGAGCGTTCATTAACATGCCAGTTAAAACAAACCTGTTGGAGAAGTTGAGACTGTTGTATCTTCAATCCTAATTTCTCAAGGACAAATTATTTCCATGGTGACAATAAACTTCCCTGGAAATTGACTCCATTTTGATTTGTAGAACTTCTCGCAGGAGCTTACTTTAAAACAAGGTCTTCATACAACTTTTAAAAAGTGATGTTTGTGAATTGGAAAATGGGCATCTGTGTGCCATGATGCATGTGTGGAGGTCAGAGGATAGTTTATAGAAATTAATTCCTTCTTTCTACCATGTAGGATCTAGGATTGAACACCAGGCTTTGTGGTAAGTGCCTCCACCCCCTGAGCCACCTCAGTGTCCTCTAAAGTTTTATTAAAACCTTCTGTGTGTAGTTAGTTATGCCTGTTAACGTGACATGACCTAGAATCAGCTGGGAACTATCTAGATCAGGTTTATCTGTGGAGGATTGACTTACTCATTCATCGATTTGAACGCACCCAGCCTATTGTGGGCGGCACCATTCCCTAGGCTGTTTCCTGACCTGTATGGCAATGAAGAAGAAGCAAGCCGGCGGCTGAGCAGAAACAAGCAGACGGCAGGCATGGATTTGTTTCTCTCTGCTCTTGTCTGTGAATGTCATGTGACTAGAAACTTTACGTTTAACTTTAACTTGATGGATGGTAACCTCGAATTGTAAGCCAAGTAAACCCTATCTTCCCTAAGTCTCTTTTAGTCAGAGTATTTATCACAATAATAGAAGTGAAACTAGAACACATTCATAGTTCCATGTTAGGATGAAATGAGAGGAAAGTCCTTAAAGCTTTTGACAGTAGGTAGAATAAGAGAAGACAGTTCTTTCTGAACAATACCATTTGTTACAACTCTTGGGAAACTGAGGCAAAGGGAGAGTCAGTGAGGGTGACAAACAAGAATTTTACCTCTGCCCTAGGACTTTTATTTTATAAAGACTTGTGAATAAAAGGCCATTATTTTGTGTGGTAGCTGTGAACAACAAGGATGAAAATCAGTTGGCTGACAGACTGGGAATAATCGCTGGGTTTTGCTTCTCTGGTTTGGTCTGGTGTGTCTACAGAGCTGTGTAGTGCATAACAACACAGAAAATAAAGAGGCTGGCTTGAGACCAAACACAGCAAACCAAGTCCTGTGATTTAGAAAGTTGGCTTGTTGACCCTATAAACTAAGGGGCAGCGGAGGAGGAGAAGAGTGCATGACTCAACAGAAAGCTAAAAACTTAGAGCCAAGTTGCCATTAACTACCACATGTAAAGGGCCAGCCCCAGAAGGATTTTGTTTTCCTTTCTCATGTGAATCTGCTTTTAAAATGAGACTCCCTTTACACGTCCCTGGGATCCAAGTTTGCTCTTTCTGGGAAGGAGGCTAATGCGGGGCAAACTACTTTCTAGCATCCTAATTCACTTCTATCTGTTCGATATGCTTGGGCTGTTTAGCTGCTGTAGCTTTTAGAAGTTCTTCCCGTTCCCTGTCCCTCTGTTTTTGCTCAAGACAGCAGTTCCCTCTTCTGAGAGACTTTGAAGTTGAGCAGACCGATTAGGAAGCATCTTTTGCAAACACAGGGCTCTTGCTGAAACAACATCACTGAATATGCCCTTTGAAAAGTGTTCTTGGCACCTGCCCTCATGCCCCAAGTGTGGCTTTAGCTAGGCAGCTTGTGGCTTTGTCTCAGCTTTCAAAGGGAAGTGGCTCTTCTAGGTTACAAGAACTCTTCAGCCTCTACAGAGACTTCAAGACAGCTTTTGTCACGGTAATAGTGGCTGTCCTTTACTGTGCATACATTTTCTTCTAACGAATGCTATGATCGACTTCTTGAATGCTTTTTAAAATTTATATGATAGCAGGTTTTTGTTGTTTGATTGTTTTGTTTATTGTTGTTTAGTCTTTGCAAACAAGGTCTCGCTTTGTATTTTTGGCTACCCTGGAGCTCATAATGTAGCCCAGGCTGACCTCAAACCAATCACAGTTCTGCCTCAGCTTTCAAGTACGGGGATTACAGACATGAACAACCATGCCTAATTAGTATAAGTTGTTTGTTTCGCTTTTTCTTGCCACAAGGTCTCTCTAGGCAGTACTGGCTGTCTGGGAACTCTCTATGTAGACCAGCCTGACCTCAAGCTCACAGAGGTCCGCCTGTTTCTGCCTCCTGAGTATTGTGACTAAAGGCGTGTGCCATCATACCAGGCATATATCTTTGGTTTTCTTTTTTATGACAGTCTTACTATGTAACCCAGACTGGCCTTGAACCTTCCTGCCTTTACCACCATGGTGCCCTCATGCCCAGTTTATAGCAGTTATTTAAACTTAAAGATAGTTCATCACAGGCAATGAAGAGATGACCTAACATTTAAAAGCACTTGTTTCTATTGCAGTGGACCTGAGTAAGTTCAGTTCCCAGCACTCACATCTGCTAGTTCCCAAATACCCGTGACTCTAGCTCTCGGAATGTCAGTGACTCTGACATGTCTTCTGGCACCTGCACTCAAGTGTACATAACTTCCCCCCATTCCCTGCCCCCCACCCCATAATTTAAAAATTGAATAAGCAAAAAATAACATTATTTTCTACAATAAACTCACTAAATAACCCTCTCCCCAAGATTATTACTGAAATTTTTAGAGCAAAAGATAGGATTTTGGCAGCCTCCAAAGGCAAAGCTCTCCTGCCACAGTAGACCAACTGAGGGGAATCATGAAAATCAGAAAGAGGGACGTCTATCAGCGTGGCCACACTGGAGGGAGGGAGGAACAGATATAGAAGTCAGGTGATCCCCATGCTCGTCTTTGGGGATCCTGATATGAACTTTGGGTTTAAATAGAGGAGGGATTAGGGCAAGGGATATGAGGTATATGTAACTGGCTGGCTAAGCTGTGGTCCTGTACAGCACTGCCTCAGCTCCAGCTCTGCAGGGTGATCCAGAGAGGGGCCTGAGAGAGGAGGAGGAGGACCTTAGAGGAGGGCGAGATGGGTTAGGTAGGAGAGTCAAGGAGTAAAGTGAGCCAAAGTAAATGCAACAGACATAAAAACAAAGGCAGCAGTGCAAGCCAGATTTTCATTTTTAATCCTTCCTTTTTTTTTCCTTTCTAATTTTTTTGTTTTAAATTTTTTTATATCATGGTCTAAAGTATCCCAGACTGGCCTTAAACGTGCACTTTAACAAGGGTGAGTTTGACCTTCCTGAACCTCTTGCATCTACCTCTGGGATTAGAGGTGTGCACCACTGTACCAGCTGTATGCTATGATGGGACTCAAATCCAGGATTTAGTGTGTGCTAGGTATGATGGTTATTTTGATTGTCAATTGAACGACACCTGAAACTAACTAACACCCCCTCAATGGCTGGGCACACTTGGGAGGAACTTTTGCTTAATTAAATCATTTGCAGGGAGAGGATCTACTTCTAATCTTGATCTTTGAGGTAGGAAGACACACTTCTAATCTGAGCCGTACCTTCTGCTAGCAGCCTATATAAAGAACGTCAAAGGAAGTTTGCTGCTCTTTGCCTGCTTGCTCTGGCCCTTGATAGCAGTAGAGTCTTCTTCTTTGGGATTCAGCTTATACTGAAGACCAATTGAAACATCCAGGCCCCTGGACTAAATAATGAAGGAATTCTTGGACCTTTCTGCTCACAGGCAACCACTGTTGGATTAGCTGGACCAAAGCTTACAAAGTAGTCTCTCTCTATATATCCTCTTTATATAAATCTATATCTATATCTATATCTATATCTATATCTATATATGAGAGAGACAGAGAAAGAGAGAGAGAGAGAGAGAGAGAGAGAGAGAGAGAGATTCATTCTATAAGTTAGTTCTATTACTCTAGAGATCACTGGCTAATACACTGGGCAAACATTCTACCAACTGGGATAGTATTTCCCAGTCCTCCTGACTTTGGTTCTATTTTATGGAATGAAAAACTTCCCTCCCCTCTCCCGTTTTAATGCTTAGGCAGCTTCTAAGTGCTATTTTCAGAATTTTGGCTTGCAGTCACTATACAGTGGTTGGTGTTGTTGACATGACAGGATCTAGACTCACCTGGCAGATGAGCCCCTGGGCTGGCGTGTGGGAGATTGCCCTGATTACAATAATTGGCATGGGAAGACTCACCTTAACTGTGGGTTGTACCATTTCTGGGTAGGAGATACTAGACTGTATAAAATGGAGGAATCCATCTGAGAATATCCATCTCTCTCTGCTTCTTGACTTCAGCTCCAGTACAGCTCCCTCAAGCTCCACACACTAATTGGCCCACCTTGATGGACTGTAACCTGGAACTGTGAACAAAGAAAACCCTTCCCCCATAACTCACATTGGTCAGGGAACCCTTCTCCCATAACTCATGTTGATCAGGGTATTTTACCTCAGCAACAGGGAAAGAAAAATACTAAGATAGTCCTAAACCCTTTTCTGAAGTGTCTTAATAATAAATGCAGATCTCTCTGTATTGAAATGATTATGGAATTTGGGTTTTTTATCTTGTTTTGTTTGATATGAAAAAATGAGAACTCCTCCATATTGAATACTTTAGGCTTTAGCTGTCATCTTATGGTTTTCCCTCATCCAAAATGAGGAAAACTTCATTGGATAAAGGTCTACTGTGTCCATGTTTCAAATATATTTCTTTACCATTAAAAGAAAAGGAGAAAAGGAAAATGAAAAAAGTGATAGAAGAAAACAAGAGAAAACATAAAGAAAATCAAAAGAATAAGGAGGCAAGGCCAGTTATGGTGATGCACGATTCCAAGCCCTTGGAACATAGGGGTAGGAGGATCCGAAGTTCAAAGCCAGCCTCTGGTACAAAACAAGTTTAAAGCCAAGTGAGACTCTGTCTCAAGAAACAACAGCAACAAATTTGGAAATG
Source organism: Apodemus sylvaticus (assembly GCF_947179515.1). NCBI lineage: Eukaryota > Metazoa > Chordata > Mammalia > Rodentia > Muridae > Apodemus > Apodemus sylvaticus. Next base: position 54,148,729 of record NC_067479.1, on the reverse strand, counting down.
TGGGATATCACAAAAGAAGGCAGTGGTCCAAGGAACAGCGCCCATTCAAAAGACAGAGGTCTTCCCGACTATCTTGTTCAAATGTCGGCATACTTTGTATTTTCACTGGTTGGCTATCTTTGTATGCACAGGGGATTGACTCCTGGTCTCTCTCCAGCTGGACACAAGTCCCTGAATGGTCAAATCTCTTAAATAAGCTGCTATAGTATTTGCATATAACCTCTGCACATCATGTGCACACAACTATGCAGCAAGCTTAGCCATCTCTAGATTATCTACAATGTCTAATAGGTGTCAGTGGTGTGTGATGGGTACTGGCAATGCCATATTGTTAAGGAATCGTACAAAAAGAAAAAGTGTGTGGACCATCAGTAGAGATGCAGCTTTAGAAAACATTTTCAATGCACCGTTGATTGACTCTACAGATAAGGGCACAGAGGGCTCATTGTTCTATATAAATCACCTGTTGATGGCATGATATCAGCCTCTAGACTATGTGACAATAGTCCAGGAAGTCGTCTTAAAAAAGAAAGAGTTTCAGTTGAAGTAATGGGAAGGGTTTGGATGAAGACAAGGAAAGAAGAAATCAGCACTTTGAGTAAAGGACAACACTGAGACCAAGAGAAAGGACGGAACCGGGGAGACAATACTCTCAGCAGGCAGAAGTATCTGCTGAGTGCTTATAGGAAATATGGCTGCAGGGGCAGCATAATGTGTGTTAGGTTTCCACGACTGTAACAAAATCCCTGAGATGATCGTCTTATGGAATAGAAAAGATTATTTTGGACATTTCAGTCCACAGGTGGCCCTGTGGCGTTGGGGCCTGTGGCAAGGCAGCCTATCATAACAGGAGCACTGGGTTGAGAAAAGTGCTGGAAGCCAAGGGTGATAGGACGCAGTCACCCAGGATCCCATCCCATAATTTCTGACTTAAAGCCTCTCACTAGCCCTGCCTCTTAAGGCTCACCCTACTTCTCAGACTACACTTTTCTAAGTAGAATGTAAGTGCTATATGTTGTTTCCTGAAAATATTTTCCATGATCTAGCTGCTATATAACTCAAAATTAATGTCTAGACCAGAGCCTCTTTCAGAGTGACTCAATATAGTCTATCCGTGGTTTGATATGACACAGCTCTATTTTTATACATTTTGTGTGTATATTTTGCATAGTCCAACTAATGGCGCATAGAGTACATATATAATTTAAATCTAAATCAAAATAGAAAAATGGTCTAAGCAGAAGACTAAAATTACAGCGGCAACAAACAACAAAATAAAAATGGCTGGCTTGGGAAGCAGAGATTTCTGGAAACCAAAAGTTGAAGTCTCATGTTCTCAGACTCAATAGCCAGAGGACTTTGCTTTGTGTTCAAACAATGTTCCAGCTAATAGAATCAAACTGCTGGAAAACAACTCTGAGAGGCCTCTCAAACTTCATTTGCTGCCCAGTCCAAAAACATTTATACTGTAAGGCAATACAAAGGTCATGCGTTTTTTAAGGGAGACTTCTTTTTTTTTTAAAGCTACAGGAAAATTTCTTTGATGTTATCACCTAACAAAATTTCAAAACTCAAAGGAAGAACTGAACTACTTTGGTTTTCTGAAGACCTGTAGACAGTGACAGGTTTGCATGAACCTAAGAGCTTTCCAGCAGGGGATCCACACAGCACATTGTTTTGGTAATAGTTCCTGGCTAAGGTGGTGGTTTAAATGAGATATTCCCAACAATGGAGGTGACACTGTTTGGGTAGGTTTAGGAGGTGTGGCCTTGTGGGAGAAAGTATGTGACTGTGGGTGACGGGCTTTGGGGAATTTAAAGAATTTAAATTTAAATAATTTGAAAAACCATTTCTGGTTCACTCTCAGGCTGGTGGTTCAAGATGTGAGCCCGCAGCCTCCTGCAGCCATGCCCTCACCCTGCCACTGTGGAGTCTAACCTTTTGGAGCCATAAGTCCAAATAAATACTTTCTTCTATAAACTGCCTTGCTCACGATGTTTTATCACAGCAACAGAGAAGCGAAACAACAGGTCAGGAACACACACACAGAGCAGTGTAATAAGTGGGATAAAAATAGCAAGAGAAGTGGAAAGGAGCTGGAAGAAGCGGGGAAGGGAAAACTGTAAGCAGAATATATTGTATAAAAATCTATTTTCAATAATTTAAAAAAACAGTAAGAGCTTTATTCCATTCTTAGTTCTCATAGCTACAGGATGGTAAGATAACCTAGGCTCAGACACTCTGGAGGCTCGTTCCGGTAACTCTGAGAACACTTCCGAGATCAGCATAGATGTCTGTGTCTAAACGGTCCCTCATATTTCCAGTCACTAGCTGCTTCGATGCCAATCCTTAGAATCATTTCCTGTGATACTGAAGTTCTTTTCAGAAAACTCTTGTGTTGTATCCTTCAGATGATTTGTCTATTGTTTTGCTGTCTCGGATTCTAAGCTTTTTGTATCAAGGTCTTTGACTCATACTGTGTTGGTTTTTGTTTTTGCTTTTGTTGTTTTGTATAGGGAGAATGATGAAGATCTAGTTTTATTCTACATACAGAGATCCAGTTGTGTGAGGACCATTTGTCATAAAGGCGGCCTTGCCACTAATGTACACCTCATAGCTTTTGTGAGAAGTGAGAAGGTTAAAACTAAAGGTTCGTTTCTGGAGCCTCGATCACGTTCTGTCCGGCTCCGTGTTGGGTCTTCATGACAGCAGCAGGCTGCTTTTGTCACTGCTGCTCTGTTATACAGTGTGAAGTCAAGGGTTGTGACACCACCAACATTGTTCTTCCTATTAAGGCTTGTTTTAACAACTTGTGACCTTCAGCGCTTGCATATGAATTTTAGGATCTTTTTTTTTTTTCTAGCTCTTTGAAGAATGCTGTAAGGATTTTCCTGGGCTTTGTGCTGAGTTTGTCAATGGTGTTCAGTAATGTGGCCATCCTCACAGTAAGTGCTGCCTATCCATGAGCATGGGATGTCTTTCCATTTCCTGAAGATTGTTCCAGTACTTTCTTCAGTGTCATAAAGCTTATATTATAGAGGTCTTCCACCTCCTGGTTAAATGTAATTTTAGATACCTCTCTCTCTCTCTCCCCTTCCACCCCCCCATGTGTATGCACGTATGATCATGTGCATTCAGGTGCATGTATGTGCGTTTGCCTGTGGAGGTCAGAGGGCATCTTCAGGTGGTTTTCCTTAGGTGCTATCTCTAACTTAAACTTTTCAAATCCTTCTTTAAAAATGGGTCTTAAATGCTTTAACCTCCCTTCCAGCCTATCACCCACCAGAGGTAGTGGGAAAGATAGGTTATTAGGATACAGAGAAAGTACTTTGGAGAAAATCCCATCTGCATTGTCAGGAAATCAGCAGACCAGTACACAGGATGTGGCAGCGGCAGCAGCAGTGGCAGCAGCAGCGGCAGCGGCAGCTCCATCTACTGCACCGATATACCAGCTGTCCAGTTCAGTAGAGTCCGGATAGCAAACATGAATCAGTAGAGGTGGAACAGCCTAGCAGAGACAGCCAGGCCTCAGCCAAATCAGCCCGAGGCAGCGGGAGTGTCTCTGCTGAGAGAGGCACAGCCCAGAACTTCTCCTGGAGCTCCTGGTCTCTTCAGCTTGTGCATCCTTTTTCAGTTTATCCAATTTTTTTTTTTTTTGCCAGTAAACGTTAAAAAATCATTTGCTCATTTTTGTTAATACCTCTGACTTCACTAATTGAAGAGTCCCTTGCTTTTTTGATATTTCTTACACTTTTTCTTTCCTTTTAACATTATTTTCATTAGCTAGTATCTCATATATCTGAATGTAATCTTAAATTTCTAATCCTCCTGCTTCTGTCTCCCAAGCGTTAGGATTATAGGAATGCACCATCAAATCCAGTTTTATGAGGTGCCGTGTAGGGCTTTGGGCATGCTGGGCATGCGCTCTGTGAAGATACATCCCCAGCCCCATAGTCTATTTCTAAACATTTAAAAAATTCAATGAAACATGTTTGATTACATTTGTCTTCCAGTGTATGTGTGTGTGTGTGTACATGTGCGTATGTGTATATGTGGGTATGTGTGTCCTACCGCACACACGTGGCAGTCAGATGCCAGTTTGTGGGGAGTTAATTCTCTTTTTCCATCCAACTCAGGTCTCCAGTCTGAGCAGCCAGACCGTTTACCTGCTGAGACTTGTTGCTGACCTAATGTAATCTTTACATTATCACTGTTACAGGGTCATAATGGCGTTCTTCGTCTCCTCCTCACTGCCCTGCTCCCCCTGCGTTCTGCACCCCTCCTACCGTCCCTTTCCCAGCAGCTGCCTTTCTGCTTTTATGACATTGTTCCTCTCCTTCCCTTAATATCTCTTCATCTCTCATCATCCCTTGTCTAGTTTTATGACTACCATATACATATATATTATGTATGCCATACACATATATATTTAGATATATAGATACACACAGATTTAATTCTGGCTTCTCCCTATGAGAGAGAACACGGAGTATTCTCTCTTTAGTGAAGTGACGTTTGCAAGACAAACCAGGAGTTATAATTGAAGCTGCTCCAGGAGGAATGAAAGGAAGGAGACAAGAACCCCAAAACACTTTGGGGTTTGTGCCAGGGAACAAACAATACCTTAAGCAAGAATGTCGGAACTGAATGCAGTGGTGCCTGCCTGTAGCCTGTTATCCCAGCATGCAGTTAGGCTGAGGCAGGGAGCCGGCCATGAGTTCCAGGCTAGCCTGGGCTACAGTGCGAGACTCAGTCTCAAGAAAAAATACAAACCAAACCAAACCAAACCAAAATCCCCAGCTAGATGAACAAACAAACAAACACCCAGAGAGTATGTTCATTATTACAGATTGCTTCCTGCAGCACACTTGGATACAGGGGTGTTGTTTCATTTCTAATTATGCATATGCCCTGCCCAGTCTATCTCAAGGACAAAAGAATATGAAAAATGCAAATGAGCCCTCCAAAACTGCATGGAATTTTACCTTGAATCTATAATAATGAGTGTTTTTGTACTTTGAGTCATTAAACAGTGACAAAGACTCACATCCAACCAAAAAGCAGCGGGCACTGTGAGTCAACAGACATCCAATGAACCTGCTTCCCGAGAGCCTTCCACCTAGCTTCCCTCTGGCTTGTTTTAAGAAAAGGGGAGGTTTCGTTTATTAAAATTCCAAGGAGCCAATAGAAAAATATTTATATAAAAACCCCTTTAAGTAAAAAAAAAAAAAAAGTCCTTAAAGGGTGTTCCAAGCAGATAAAATAAATGCAGAATGAGGATGGACTTTTTGAAGGTGAGAGGAAACTCATGCCTATTAAATGTCCTAAATGCAGATGTTTTCCCTCAGGATAACCATGGTTTGAGTGATCGCACTGCATAAAAGGCCTATGAGCTTCATCTGAAAGAAAGAAAGTGACCGAAATCAGCAACAACTTGGTGGCCTGCATTTGCTTTGAGAGGCTACTCGGAGGAAAAGAGATAACGGGGAAATCCGAAGCTGGCTTGGCAGTTCAGATCTGAAAGCCGGGCTCTGGGCCGCTAGTCCAAGAGGATTGCTGCCTGTGAGTGGAATAGTGGCAGTCACAAAGGAAGCTGTTTACCAAGGGAGGCTGCCAAGGAGGACATGCCAAGCACCATCTTCCCCCATCTGAGGTCAGGACTAATTTTTTCAAGTCACAGGAAGATTGCAGCTGGGTATAGTGGTGAACAGAGCAACTTCTAGGCCAGCCTCCGCTTCGCTGTATGAGACCTGCCTTTCAAAGCAAAACAGAGGACTGGGGAGACGGCTCAGTGATGAAGCTCTTCCAGAGGACTTGAGTTCATTTCCTAGCACCCACATGAGGGGGCTCATAATCCTCGGTAATTCCAGCTCCAGGCAGATCCTATGCCTCTGACATAGAGCCTCAAATAGAGACATGATTTATGCATGATTAAAAAAATAAAAATTTAAACCAAAACCAAACAAAAGATGAAAGGAACAGACACAGTAAGACATTGCCTGAAAAAGATAAAATTGCATAGAAGCCACCCTCAAACTCACTGTGAATGAAACAAGAGTGCTGTTAATGAAGCAACACACATTCAGGACATTTCCCAACATGCCTTAGTCTCAGTTAAAGCCACATCCGTTTCTAAACGGGAGGCAGTACCCCACAGTGACTCTGCACTAACCTCAGGGAGAAGGGGGTTCTGCTTTACTCTTTCGGGGCTACTGTGGACCACACTGTTGATGGAACACGCTGCAGCATCTCCAGGGTTTTCCTGGTGCACCTCAACTAGGTTTCCTTCTTTTTAAAACTTTGTATATTTCGATGCCCTGGTTTGGGATGTCACTCTGATGACAGAGTACTTGTCTAGCAGGCATGAAGTCCTGCATCCCCAGAACAGAGGTGGTAATACATATATTGCTAGTATTCTGTCTAAGCTCCACCCTACACTTAACTGGCAACTGCCAGGTATGCCCAGCCCCATAGACCTGGCCCACTATAAAAGGGGCTACTTGCCCCTCCTCACTCACTCTCACCTCTCTGCCCCTCTTGGGCTCTCCCCTCCCCCCTCTATCCACGTGGTCATGGCCAGCCTCCACTTCCCTATTCTCTCTCTCTCTCTCTCTCTCTCTCTCTCTCTCTCTCTCTCTCTGCCTCTCTAACTCCCTTCCTCTGCCCTGAATAAACTCTATTCTATACCATGTCTGTGTGCGTGTGGTCCTCAGGGGGAAGAGGTACCTGGGCATGGGCCCGCTTAACCCCTCTCTCTCTTTTTATGCCCACTTGGTTAAACAAACCCAGAAGGATCAAAAGTCACAAGTGTCCTCAGTTACATAGGCATCTCTTTCTATCTACATTTTTGCAAAGAGATAGATAATACTCTGGAGGCATAGTAAAACCCTGCGTGGTAGCCATTAGCAAAGAAGAACATGATTCTCATTCTGAGAGATTAGAGTTAGCTCTATGAAGGACAGGGGAAGGACCAAAAAAATCAAACATGCATACTGCAGACACTGAAGATTTTGTTCTGTTTTGGTTTCTGTGTGTCTCCCTGTGTAGCCCCAGAGGGTCCGGAACTCACCGTATCGAAAAGGTTGGTCATGAACTAGTATCCATCCTTCTGCTTCTGCCCTCACAAGTTTTATATAAGTCAGGCATATCACGATAGGGATGAGAAAAGTCTCCTTTAAAAGAAACAAAATTGTGTGCGCATGTGGGCATGCACATGGGTGTGGAGTCAAAGGACAATTTATAGGAGTTGGTTTTCTCTTTTCCACCGTATGGCCCTGAGGATTGAACTCAGATCTGGTTTGCTGGTGGATGCTCTTATCTGCTAAGCAATCCCATCCATCAGTCCTATAAGGCCCCCTTTTAAATGCCAAATAAGTGGGTAGTTGCATGCAATTGTGCAAAGGTCCAGATATTCATGGAAGACAGTGGGCCGAGGGGTGGACACAGGGTAAGAGGTGGGAGAAAGGGTGTACACATGGCATTAGGGCCAAATAGCTTCTCCAGGCAAGGACTTAAGTTAATAAACCCTGTTATATGGTAGAAAACATCCCAAAACAAATAAGAGGCACCCAGCTGGCCGAAGATAAAATATTCAGAAAATATTTTTACAGAGTTCAATATTTTAGAAGCCCCACTATCTTGATCAAGCGATATCTTCAAACATCCAAGGAGAGAGGCCAAGACAAACACACCCAAAAGTCGCTAAATAAGGAGTAAAGCAAGCCACTGAAGAACCACAGCCAACCTGCATTTAACCCGGTGCCAACACAGTTGAGGCAGACAGTTCCTCAATGCTGCTGCTCTTCTGAGGGAACATTCCTCAGTCAGCAGGCCCAGGGCAGGAGGGAGCTGCGGAAACCTAGCAGACACAGAGACAACCTAAACTGGGCTTGAGCTTCATGTATCCTGTGCTTTTTTTTTTTTTTTCAGCTGCTATTTTAAAAACTAAACATTACATTTGTGGTGGAATTCTTTCCAGGTTCAAGAAAAGAAAACAATATGGTTAAGAAAAGAGAAGAGTTTAGGTGGAGTTACTGCCTTGCAAATGTAGACTCTTTTCTTCCTTGTTTGAAAAACAAAGGGGGGATGGGGTGGGGGGTGGGGGTGGGGGAGGTGGTCAAAGAGCAGGGGAAGGCCTTTGTCTGTCTAGTGCCCTGAGCTGGGCCCACAGTGAGCCAGACAAACAGACCTTATCTCACAGAAGCCTGGCGAGCCGAGAGATGGCTGCCTTGCTGCACAATCATTTGGACATTTTATTTTCCATTAATTGGTGTCTAAGAGGCAATTTTGCTTACTCTTAAACTTTATTAAAACTAGGCTATTTTCATAGTCTTAATTAGAAAAAGAAAGGAGTTTTAATTAGACTCTTTAAATGCTTTAGTCTGTTTTATGTGACTGTAACAGAATACTTGAAGTCAAGTCAGTAATTTATAAAGACAAGAAATAAGGTAGGCAGGGTGGCCCTGGCCATCCTGGGTGACATGAGACTCTGTCTTTTTTTTTTTTTTTAATTAACTCATCTATTATATATACAGGGTTTTGCCTTCATGCCAGAATCGGGCATCAGATCCCAGTATGGATGGTTATGAGCCAACATGTGGATATTGGAACTTGAACTTAGGACCTCTGGAAGAGCAGCCAGTGCTCTTAACCTGTGAGCCATCTCTCCAGCTTGTGACCTTGTCTTTAAAAAGAAAGAAAATGAGTGTATTGGCTTATGGTTCTGTGGGTTGTGGGATGACACTTTGTGGGTTTTGTGCTGTGTCTCAGTGTGATGGGGCAACACATAAAGGGAGCAGGTGTGGGTGAGAGCTTGGATCCTTTCTCATCTTATGATACTATTCTTTCTATCCCGGGAATCCTGTGTCCATGACCTAATCTAACCCCAGTTACCTCCCTATCTCCCAATCCTAGGAAAATAGGAAGCTGAAGACTGTTTCCCACACAGTAGCCTTGGGGAGACATATACCAACCGCTGTTGAAAGCCAAGAGTTCCCTTGTGGCTTTGAAGAGTCTTTCTGATTGCTGGTCCAGAGAATACTTTGGTTTGGTGGCAGATGGCACAGGAAGCCCTTTTCCCATCCCAAACCCTGCTGTCATCACACACTGCACTGCTACAGGCTCCTGCTCCCTGATAGCCCGTCCCAGAGGTGCAGATCAAGCTGAACAGAGGGGCACTTGGTAGACAAAAGATCCTTGAACTTCATTAAGAAATTAGTCAAGATAGCCAGGAACAGAGATATATGCCTGTAGTCCTAGAACTCAGGAGGTTGAGGCAGGAGGAGCTCAGCGGGGCTGCTTAGTGAACCTGTCTCAAAACCTAGACAAAGAATCAGTTACTTCAGGTGGAGCAAAATAGGCATCAAGAGCTGTGTTTCCTTTACCAGCAACAATGTGTCATAGATAATGGTGTCCTTCCACAGAACTGGAAGACAGAGAGGGCTTCAGGAAATCTGCTACATTCTTCTTTTTCTCTTTCTTTTTTCTTCTCTTCTCTTTCTTTCTGTTTTGTTCTGCTTTTCCATAACAGAGTTTCTCTGTGTATTGATGGCTGTCCTGGCACTCACTCTATAGACCAGGCTGGGCTACAACTCATAGAGATCCTCCTGCTTCTCCCTCCCAAGTGCTAGGATTAAAGGCATACACCACTACTACCCAGCAATCTGCTACATTTTAAGCCTCCCAGTGTGGTGCTATTCTGCACGACGGCAGTTTTCTGTAACTGCTTAACAAATCATCATAAATGAGGCTGGAAAAAAAAGAGAGAGCTGTTCTTACATGGTTCTGGGGGACAGAAGTCACAACACTGTAAATCCTCTGAGATCAACATGTTGGTGGAACTGTGTTCCCTTCGAACACTTCAGAAGTGAAGCTGTTTCTCCCTGCTTTCGGTTTCAGACAGCTGCTGATACTGTAGTTTGTGGCCATTTATTTATTTATTGAAGCAAAGGCTCACGTAGCCAGGCTGGTCTCAAAGTCCTGCTCTTCATACCTCTGCTTCGCAGGCGATGGGATAGCAAGTATGCAGCTCCACTCCAGCTGTCATTTCCAGTGTGTATGAACCCAAGTTCACATCACTAGCTCACCACAAAGCCGGGCTGTGGCTGAGTAATTTCTTCACTGAGGAAGGTGGGGCCAGCAAACCTAGCCAAACCCAGCAAGCTCCGGGTTCAGAGAATAACTCTATCAGGCGATGAGATGGAAAACGGTTGAGCAGGGTGCGTGATGACCTCCGATGGCCTCCGAAGGTGAACACCCCTATGAACATGTAAATACAAATAACACAGAGCAAACAATAGCAGCAGCAGCAACAAAAACAGAACTGGATTCTTGGTCATACCAAAAGGATAATAAAGAAAACTCGAATGTTTTGATGCAATTAAGAAGAAATTGAGCTGGAGAGATGAGTCAGCAGTTTACAGCCGGTGCTGCTCTTGAGGACGTGGGCTTGATTCCAGAATCAACATGGTGTCTCACAACCATCTATACCTCCAGTTTCAGGGTGTCCGATACCTTCTTCTGACCTCTGCAGGCACCAGGCATGCTCATGGTGCATGTACATATGTACAGGCCAGACATGCATGCTTATAAACTAAGTAAATCTAAAAAGACAAAAAGGAGAAAGCAACAAAATAGAGAATATGTACAAAATATGTAACCGTTCAAATGGCTGAGTCTAGATTTTTAAGTTTCTAAAATGATTGTCTGTGTCCTGGGAAGCAGTATATGCACATCGGTGTAGGTGTTCATGGAGGCCAGAAGAGAAGGTTGAGTCCCGTGGATCTAGAGTCACTGGTGGCTGTGGGCTGCTGGTGTGGGTGCTGGGAATGGACGGAGCCCAGGTCCTCAGGGCCCTTAGTTGCTGAGCCCTCTTTCCCAGCCCCAGAACAACTAACGCAAGCAGGTTTTTTGTTTGTTTCTGTTTCTGTTTTTAGTAGCTGCTCATTGGTCAAAATACTTTAGGTATATGTATTAATGGCTTTTCTCAGGCAATGACAAAACCGGAGGAGTTCATTTGGCTCAGTCTCGGGATCTCGGGGCAGGTCCTGAACAGGCAGTTGGGAAGCAGAGAGCAAAGAAAGCTGGCACTCCGCTCCCTTCCTCCTTCACTCAGTCCAAACCCTAGCCTGCGGTGTCATGTTTAGGGTGGGTCATTCCGAACTGCTTAACCCAACCTAGAGTCCCCCTCATGGACAGCCCTGGAGGTGTGATTCTAGAATCCGAGATGATTTGAGATCCTGTCAACTTGCCAATGCATGTCAAATACCACAATCTATTAATGCATACGGTTCCCAGTGAATTGGTGACCTTTATTGTCTCCATTCAACAGATAACCAGGTACTTATTAATAATTTGCTGGTGACTGGCAGAGCTAGGATTTCAATGCAGCAAGGTGATTTCAGAATGCTCTTTTGTGTTATGCTAGGTTACCTCCTGTGGCTGTATATTCTTTTTCATTAAAAAAATAAGTGGCTATTCAAGATGAAGAAATAAACAAATATTGCTTCTTTCTTGCTGGTTGAAACCGGCTCCAGATTTTGTGATTTAAAACAACAGTCCCCTTTGGTCTTCACAAGTCTTTAACCTGGGCTCAGCTAGCATTTTCCACAGTACAACCATCACGGCCGGGGCAGGCAGTGAAGTGACAAGCGACTTGGTATTGGCCACCTTCTGGGCTCAGCCAGAGGGTCATTCCTCACAGCATGGTGGCTCACTTCCAAGAGGCCACCTTGGAGAGAATACACAGTATCACTTCTGCCAGAATCCCCAAATCAGCCAAACTGAAGCAGCAAACAGTTGTCACCTCTCAGTGAGGACCGAGTGTCCTGGCTTGGCGGTTGCAGGTTGAGAATGTACGCTGTGTCACAAACATGCATTATCCAACACCTTCATGCATGCAAGGACTTGGTAGCAAGTGAGATATGAAGTAGGGAAATGTAATCACTAGGCTGAGGGAGTTGCGGGGAGGCTACCACAGCTGATGTAGGTCAGTGATATGACACCTGCATCAGCACATGTAAGGCTCCCAGGGTCAGTCCCCAGCATCTACCACATCCCCATAAGAAACTAATTTTAAACTTTTAAAAGAATTTAAAATTTTAACATAGTATTTGGGCTGGCTGAAGATGCCTTATAAATTGGTTTACAATGTAGAAAACTGACAGTAGGAACCTTTGAAAAAACACAAAGACGGGAATGTTGAAGGACAGGACAGTAAACACAATAGTTTTGTGTAATTTAGTAACGATATAGCTAGGAGAAATATCAGCAGGGCTTTGCACACCTTTAGTCTCAACAATTAGGAGGCAAAAAGAAGCAGGTGGATCTCCATGAGTTTGAGGCCAGTCTGGTCTATAAGAGCAAGTTCTAGGACAGCCAGGGCTACACAGAGAAACCCTGTCTCTAAAAACAAAAACAAGAAAAATAAAACCAAAAAAAATCCCCAGAGCTATATTTATGCAAACATATCCCCACCACCACCTGAAGTCAGCATTGTTTTCTAAACAAGGTCTTTCTCTGTAGACTCCCTTGGCCTGGTCCTTGCTGTGTAATCTAGTCTGGCCTTGAATTTGATAATGTCCAAAGCCTCCTAAGTACAGCATTAGAAGCATGTACCGCCATACCTGACTTCTTGTGTTCTTTTTCTCTCATGCACTAGCTTAAGTGTATAGTGCTACTTAGTCATTATACTGTTACATGAATTAAACACCACAAGTTCCAATTATCGAAAATGCATGATATTAAAAAGGACTTAGGAGACATAGAGTTATTCTGCTTTATCACAGTTGAGCTAGTATATAAGGCTTATAAACATGCTGTGAGCTGTCATGCTGCACATACCTGCAGTCCCACTTGAGAGCTGCGGGGAGGAGACTCAGGAGTCCAAGGTCATTCCTGGCTGCAGAGAGTTTGAGGCCCGTCTAGATTATGTTTGAGACTCTGTCTCAAGAACAAAACAAAACAAAGACAGAAGTTGAATATTTTCTTAAGAATATCCTTCTGGCCCTGTCAGAATTTAGACTTACCAGGCTATAAAGGAGAAAAATTGTACTATTGCTTGAAAATAACTAAACAAGTCATCAGCAGATCCAAATATTAAAAAATTCAAGTATCAAAGCATATATAGATAGGTTGTAAACCCCAATTTAAAATCTATTATAAAATGTACCAATTGATGCAAACTGTTGGTAGGGCAGCCTTGTGCATCCAGGGGGCTGTGCACAGCTCTTTGTCATTCTGGAATATTCCAGTGTTATGAGTGTAGAGTACTGGAAACAGCATCAGGAGCATATTGTGATCAGTCACTTTCTTTTTTTTATTTTTTTAAATTTTTTTCTATATTCTTTGTTTACATTCTGAATGCTTTCCCCTTTCCAGGTTCCCCCCTCCCCATTGGTCTCATAAGCCCTCTTCCCTCCACCCATTTCCCAATCACCCCTCTCCCATTTCTCTGTCCTGGTACTCCCCTACAATGCTGGATCAAGTCTTTTCAGAACCAGGGCCCTCTCCTTCCCTCTCCTTGGGTATCATTTGATATGCTAATTGTTTCTTGAGAATTCAGAGGAACTGAGCAAAACCATCCTGGATCTAAAAACAGAAGTAGAAACAACTAAGAAAGCACAAAGGGAGGCAACTTTGGAGATAGAAAACCTTGGGAAGAAATCGGGGGCCATAGATGCAAATATCAACAACAGAATATAAGAGATAGAAGAAAGAATCTCAGATGCCGAAGATACCATAGAAACCATGAACTCAACAGTCAAAGAAAATGCAAAATGAAAAAAGCTTGTAACCCAAAACATCCAGGAAATCCAGGACACAATGAGAAGACCAAACCTAAGGACTATAGGCATAGATGAGAGTGAAGATTTACAACTTAAAGGGCCAGCAAATTTCTTCAACAAAATTATGGAAGAAAACTTCCCTACCCTAAAGAGAGAGATGCCCATGAATATACAAGAAGCCTACAGAACTCCAAACAGACTGGACCAGAACAAAAATACTTCCCGTCACATAATAATCAAAACCCCAAATGTACTAAACAAAGTGAAGGGAGTTGGGACTTTACAGAATCCATAGTTGAGGCAGACAAGCTTGAAGCAAGGTTGTGGTTGAGCCATTCCACAAACAGACCGGCCATAAAAGATAAGGGGCATGCCTGGGAAAACTCCTATGGGTCATACACTATCTAAACTGGAGTCTCCTGTCTCCTGTCCTTGGATGCAGTTTAAAAATGACCTTCCTGCTAACAAAAATAAACCACCCTCCTACATTGCTGACGGCCCGATCTGCACGTATGCCAAAAAAAACCCACCCTGCACGCCAAAATCCCCTGCCAATGTTTGAATCAGCAAATCATGTGTAACCGCGCCAAACCCCCCTGGCTTTTCCTATATAAACCCCTAACTTTTGAGCCTCAGGGTCGACTCCACTGTCTCCTGTGTGAGATACGTGTCGATCCAGAGCTCTGATAATAAACTACCTCATGCATTTGTATCAAGTCGGTCTCTCGTGTTTCCTTGGGTGTACGCTATCCCGAGAATAGAGTGGGGGTCTCCCCGAAAAGGAGGTCCTACAAAAGTAACATATAAACCTATCAAGTAACATATAACCTATCAGAATCACACCAGACTTCTCACCAGAGACCATGAAAGCTAGAAGATCCTGGGCAGATCTCATGTAGACTCTAAGAGAACACAAATGTCAGCCAAGACTACTATACCCAGCAAAACTCTCAATCACCATAGATGGAGAAACCAAGATATTCCATGACAAAACCAAATTCACACAATATCTTTCCACAAACCCAGCGGTCAGTCACTTTCTAAACAGAGGGGAAACACATGTTACCTGGGCACTTGCACAGAGACCCAGAGACCTTCTCGCTGTCTTGATTGGTGCCGGGGTGTTAGCCCCTCCTACCTTTGCAAAAATTGACTCCTGTGAAGCATGTTGAGAGAAAGGGAAGCAAGAAAGCTTAAATGTCACTATATGCTGTGTCCCCTCCCCTCAAGGGCCACCATAGATAAGCAAGTAGGTGGCGCATCTGTGGTACCAAAGCGTCATGGAGGCGAGAGATGAGGATGGAGGGAGAAGGCCCTAGGAAGGTTTCGTAGTTCCATCTTAGCCCAAGTCAGAATTGTGACCAGTCATCAGGCATCTGGATGAGAACAGATGCTGACCACACGTGGAGAAAGGGAGCCTGTGTACTGTTGGTGGGAGTCAGACAGGTGCAGCCACTCCAGAAATCAGTCTGAAAGGTTCTCAAAAAAACTGAATCAGAACCTCCAGGAGACCCATTTGCACCACTCCCAAGCGTATACCCCAAAGGACTTTATATCCCACTACAGGGACAGTTTCAAATCCACAGGCAGTCACTCTAGACGCAAGAGCTTAGAAACAGACTTAATCTAGATGTCCATCAACAGATGAATGGATAAGGAAAATGGGGGTACATATACACTCCCACTGTGAAGAAAAATGAAACCATGAAATTTGCAGGTAAGTGGTCAGAGCAAGGAGAAATTCTACTGAATTTAGACCACCTAGAAAGACAACCAGTCTGTTCTCTCTCTCTCTCTCTCTCTCTCTCTCTCTCTCTCTCTCTCTCTCTCTGGAGGGCACACTGGAAGCCAGGGACTTAGAAACAGGTCCCTGGGGGTGGATGCTTATTAAGTAAGAGGAGGGAGTAAAACAAAAGCGGAGAGGAGGGATATGAGGCAGGGAGAACTCGAGCACAGAGGGGGTGGACAATGGAGGGAAAATAAAGGGTGGGAGAGAAGATGGGGGGATGGGGGGTTAGAGGAGGTTCAGCCAAAGTGAAGGGCACAGGATAAAACTGTGTGGAAACATGATCTTCCAACCCAAGGGGGGGCGGGAGGCAGGAAATGTAATCAGAGGGTATAGAACACAGGTGTGGGCTGGAGAGACGGCTCAGAGGTTAAGAGCACTGACAACTCTTCCAGAAGTCCTGAGTTCAATTCCCAGCAACCACGTGGTGGTTCACAACCATCTGTCATGAAATCTGATGCCCTCTTCTGGTGTGTCTGAAGACAGCTATAGTGTATGAATATATATTAAATAAATAAGCTTTTTATTTAAAAAAATGACACAGGTGCATGGAAGGAGAAGGGGAGAATAATTCAGAATTAAAGGTTTAGATGGGGCTGGAAGACTGGGGAGCGGGTAGGGTAGGGGTATGTTAGCTTAAACTAAGGCTATATGGAGACGCCTAATTTTATATCATTTTCTATAATACTTTCAAACATTGTATACATACACACACATGCATGAGATTAAATAGAAGTGTTCTGCATGGGTGGACCATGCTGCCTTGAAGACTTGGGTTATTGAGTGAAAATCTCAATGCCAGGTGCTGGATACTTCTTTGTAACTTAGAGGTCAGGAAGGCCCCAGAGGCACCCAGAACAACGTAGGCTGAAACCATTGCTCTTGGCTGCTCACCATTTCTAGACAGTGAGAGCCTACTGCTGAAGACAACCACACACTTTTGAGGCAGAACATAAAGAAAAGAATCTCGAACTGACCAGAAAACGCCTTTATTGCTGGCTAGTTTACACAGTCCCAGAAAGGCCTCTGTAGGCTGCTGCGGCAAAGAAGCTATCCATTGGCTTAACCAGCGCTAGACACGACATGCTACAATACTAGCCTTTCTGGCAAGGGGTGCCCATGGTATAATGCTGGCATGACAGTTATAGAGGTAAGCAACTGCTTTCTGATTGGTTACATGATGTCCATGCCACAGGAGAGATTTATGCTTGGTACCGTAAACACGGTAGAATGCTATGACTGGTGTTCATAGCCCCTAGGGTGCATATAATGTTGTTTGGCTAAATTGTCATGCTATCAAAATATATTTTAGACCATTCTTTATTTTATTAATTTAAATAGTGTGTGCATGCACATATGCGCACTTGCCTGTGTTTCTGCGTGTGTGTTTGTGTGCACATGGTAGTGAGAGAACAATTTGCAGGAGCCAGTTCTCTCCTTTCATAATGTGGGTTCTGGAGATGGAATTCAGGTCATCAGGCTTGGCGGCAAGTGCCTTAACTCACTGAACAATATGACCATCCCAAAAGCACCTTCTAAATATTTGGGTCTATGTCCATAGATCTGTGCTGCTTTTGACTTTAATCAGAGACGCTTCATTTTGCTCTGTGCACTGGTTAATGCAGAGACTCCTAAACTGGTCAGAGTAGTGAGTATTGTAGCTGGGCCCGCTCTATCAACCTCCTCAGGCCCTCTCTGTCAACCAAGGCCCAGGAAACTGCCTAAGAGGGGACAGAAAGGATGTCACAGCTGGGTGGGCAGGAGAGCTGTGAAGTGCTGATTCTGGAATATGGCACAGCTTCTGAACAAATACAACTATGACAGATCTAGTTCCCTGCAAGAAATCAGGCCAGTCAATGTCCCAGCACGGATGGGGGAGCCCTCCTCTGGGAGAGGAGGGGGAAGAACTTTTGGCAGTTGTTGGCTGCTGAGGAAGGAGAGCCAATTTCCTTTGGGGAAGTGGTTGTTGGTAGGTTTCATGTGCCCCAGCGGATGGTCTCATCCCCGTGTACATAGGAAGAGTTCTAATCAGAGGTTAGATTTCAAAGGGCAGGAGGACTTGACTAGCGAGAGAAACAGATTAAGGGAGTTACTATAAAAAGTTGGAGGAGCTAATGTGGGTGGATATGATAACAATATGCTATACAGGGCAGTGGTGGCACAAACCTTCCTTCCCAGTATTCAGGAAGCAGAGATGGGTGGATCTCTGTAAGTTCGAGGCCAGCTTGGTCTACAGTGTGTTCTAGGACAGCCAAGGCTACACAAGCAAACCTTGTCTCGAAGACCAACCAACAACCAACTAAACAAACAGCAAGAAAGAAAACAGAAAAGGGTAAGTTTTAAAATAAAAGCTGTCCATCAATATTCATAAAAACATACTATATATAATGAATACATTTTTATAAGAATAAAAGCTATTTCTTAGGAGGATATTAATGGAAAAAATGTAACTGGGCCGGTAGAATGGTTACAGCTGCTTCAGAAGCTGAACCAGGAAGACTGCAAATCGAAAGCCTGCCTGGGCTACAGAAAAGATGGCGGACTCTTGTTCCTAATTACAGCAGGCTCTTTTCCTTTTTGAAAGAATTATGTTGAAAATAAACACAATTTATGATCACCAAAATAATAGGCCTCTTAGATAACTCAGACAGCAAAGTTAAAGGTAACCTAGCCTCCGCAGGAAATGAACATGGGTAGCAGCAGTGTCGAGCACGCAGCCAGAGGTAGAAAGGGAATACTGTTTTTCTACATAACGCAGGCTCTCACGTAGCCCAGGTTGACCTCACACTCAGAACCATGGCCGATCTTGACCTCCTGTTCCTCCTGCCTCTCCCTCCCAAATGCTGCGATCTCAGACCTGTGTCCTTGGACTCGGTGGTGATTTTGCTCTGTTTATAAAGAATACACATTTGCATATGTGTGTGGCACACTCGTAATACTGCTCCTCGAGATGTGAGCTTGTAAAGTGAATTTTGTCATTCTGATTGTGTTTGGTTCTCTTTAAGCTCGGCTGTAGCTCACAGCTCATCCCCTGCCTCAGCCTCCCAAGCACTGTACTCCAGGCTTGCCACACTTGGCGTCCGATTTGTCTTCCTTTGCTTCACTTTTCTCTGTGAGGGAAACTTCAAAGATAACTTTGTGAAGTTCTTTATATATATGTATATATATAATTGTATATATATGTATGTATATGTATATATATGTATATATATATATAATTGTGGGACTAATTATCATAAAATACTCCAGTTACGTAGTTTTCAAAGTAAGACACTTTCTTCTAAAACACACCACCGTGGCCTTACTGTTGACCAAGACTTGTGTCTGCCTTGCACAATGGGATCCTGGCATCAATTAGCCGGTTTAGAGTGATTCAACAACTTTCTCTTGCCTATTGCACAACAGCGGTACAGAGCAAACTGAGTCACTTGGGCAAAAAAACAACAGGTCTTAAATTCAGTGAACCACCGTCATATCAGTAGCCCTCAAACTGCATACTTAAGGGACTATACAATTAGTAGTTAGTTATAATGAGACGCTAATCCTAATTGTCTGTGTGTCAGGGTTCAGGAAAGTGGGAAGGTGAAGGTCACACCATTTCCCACACCATTTAATACCACTGTCATACCAGCAAAACTGAAATAGTTGGCCGTTCCTAACTTCCAGGCATTCCCCTGGACTTCTGCAATGGACTTCAAGCTCATGTGGGCCTAGCTGGTCTGGTGTAATACTGACTGGTTGTTGTTTTCCTCTAGATACTGCAAAGAGCTTCCCGTGCATTAATCAAGATCATTTATCTGCAAGACATGCATTCAAAATAAGTATTCTCATTTTACAGATGAAAAAACCAATGTACGATGAGTAAGGGCCAGGGATGCATGTGGCAGAGTTTGTTGTGACCCAAGCAGTTAGGGCGCTAGAGTCTGTGCTCGGAACGGTCTAGACACTGGAGCCTGCTTGGGCTTATAGACCGCCACCCTGAAGAGTGTGACAGAAATCAACGCATGAATCCTACTATTGGTATTCAAAAAGCCTAGAAATACTGATTCTACATCCAATGGTTTGCTACTTTTTCTCTTGTGATCTTTTCTTCCTTTACTCCCGTGGATTGACAACTGCGGTGGCCACTGACACGGACCTGAAAGTCTCTAGTGCTGAACAGTGTGTGCATGTGCGAGAGGAACTGGAAAGACCAGAGAGAGGCACACGTATGCTGAGCTTTCGATTTTTTACAGTAAAATATGGGAAGTTCAATTTCATTCTTCTACTGAACTGACAGTTTTCACATTATAGCTATTCTTGGCTTTGCTTTTGTCAAGATTTTAATTGAAAGATGTGTCTACACTATGTTAGTGACTGGCTGTATTTTTACAGATTGTGAAAGTACTATATGCTTACTATAAGCAAAGCTAAAGCGGGGCCTCAGGGCGCCATAGTGCTTACTGCTCTTGCAGAAGCTCCAGGTGCAGTTTCCAGCCTTCACGCTGTGTATCTCACAGTCTTCAGGGATCCAATGCTTCTGGCCTCCACATACATGCACACAGATAGACACACATAAACACATCAAATAACCTTTAAAATAAATGGGAGAGTACAAATGTATGTGGACCGATAGCATTCTACCTAGGTCAGAAATTTAAATGTAAATAAGAGTCCATGAATTACTGAAGGAAAATGTGGAATCTCAGGAATCAAAGGATCCAAGTTTAAGCAAAAATCTCAGGAATCAAAGGATCCAAGGCATACAATACTATCTGGATTGGTAAAGGAAAAATCCATACACTAGCCCACATATAAAACTTTATCATAAAAATAGACTATGTAAAACTAACAATTTAACAGAAGAGGGAAAAATAACATTTGAAACAAATAGCTCTTTAAAACACTTTGCAAAGGGCTAATTCAAGTCAGTAAGAAAATTGAAACTAAGTAGAAGCTTGGCAAAGGACATGAATACAGAAAAGCACATCCAGATGTTTTTAATTTAATAAAAATACTGGTTTGGAGAGATTTCTCAGTGGTTAAGAGCACTTGTTACACAACCATGAGGCCCTGGAGTTCAGATCGATCCCAGAACCCATGAAATTAACCAGGTGTGCTCTCTAGTACTGCTGAAACCCTGAGCAGTGTGGGGGCTGAGACAGGAGACTCGAGGCTCACTGGCTGTCAGCATAGGTGAAAAACTGAAAACAAAACAGAACAAAACAAAACAACCAACACACAGGCTCCAGGCTCAGGAGGAGGCCAGGCCTCACAGAAACCAAGTTGGATCTCTGGGTTATGGTGCTCACACCAATGCTAAGCCCAAATGGCCTCTCTCCAACATATTCTAACCAATACATCTAACACACATTTACCACAGGGCAATCTCACTGTACATATACCTCTTCAGAGTGCTTTCCTCACTAAATAGTGCATGGATATCTTTTCTTTTAAAGTGAGTGCTGTTTGCTTTGGGTTTTTGTTTTGTTTTTGATACAGGTTTTGTTTTCTATGTTGCCCAGGCTGGCTTTGAACTCCTGGACTCCAGTGATCTTCCCACCTACAGTCACTACAACTGCGGACATATACCCCCAAGCCCAGCTAATCAAGAATGTTAGCTTTGCTTTGTTATTTAAATGCTGGACAGTACTTTGTAGAAGGGAAACGTCAGAGTTCTTTCCCCTGAAGGTTGTTTGCAGTTTTCCCTGTTACGAGTTGGCACAGTATCGTAAATATTTGTGTGTCTGTAACAATTTTTGTTTGGGACTAATTCTTAGCAGAATCAGTTAAGAACGCTGAGAAGCAGAGTGTATGGTACATGTCTATATTTTTAGTATTTAAGAGGCAGAGGAACGAGGAATGCCTGGACTGTAGCATGAGTTTCTGGCTAGTCTGCGGTGGCCATGGTTGGAGAACACTCAGGATGAAGCCCCATCTTGTGACTGGGAAGCAACTGAGGGAGGCGGATGGGTTGGAGTCTGAAAGTTCCTTTCAAGGTTACTCTTCTGGTGACCTAACTTCCTCCCACAAGTTCCCATTTCTTAAAGGTTCTAGCGTTTTACAATAGTGCTATAGGTTGGTGACAGGACCTTTAATACACAGACCTGGGTGACACTTACTCAGGCCACAGCAATATTTCCTCTGTTGGTGGTTCTGCAGCAGCTCAAACTTTGAGTTCTGAGGTTGTGAAGCAGACATTCTACCACTGAGCCAATCCCTGCCCCAGTAATACTTTTTAAATTAAAAAAAAAAAAAAAAAAAACAACAACAACTTTAGCCAGACGTGGTGGTGCATGCCTTTAATTTCAGCACTGGGGAGGCAGAGGTTTAATTCCACTTAAGGGAACCAGAAGAGCCACATTCAGAGAAACAGGAAGTAGAATGGCTGGCGGCCATGGCTTCAAGAAGAGAAAATGGAGGGTCACTGATTCTCAGTTTTGTTAAATGAAGTTATAAAGGTCAAGCACTCTCACACAAGGTGAATGTGTTTAAACTTCTGAATTACACATTCAAACTATACACTCTGAGCTGCACAGTGAGTTCTGAGTGTGTAGAGTTGCTCACTCTACACACAACACCTTTCCCCCAAATAACAGGAAACAGCGCCAGTGCTGTGCGGGACTCTCATAAACATGCAGAAGCAGCCTGTGTTTTCAGAATTCATGTCTCCATTGTGTCACGTAGGGAAGTATCTCTTCTTGAACCTGCTTCTCACCAAGGATTTTCTTTGTTGAAATATCAGTTCAGATTGCCTTCCTGTTTCTTTTAGATTGTTCACTCCATTGTGAGACGTGTTCTTCACATCTTCTGCAATCTAGTTCTTTATCAGATATGTCTTTTGCAAACATTTTCTTCCCATCTGTAGGGTTTTTTTTTCCCTCTTCCCATTCTTTTAACAGGATCTATTGCAAAATGAAAGTCTTAAATTTTAACAGAATACAACTTTCCCATTTGTTTTCACTAACATCAGCAAATGCTTGCAAGAGGGTGCTCAGTGGGAAGTCTCATTTTACCCTTTATGGTGACTCAGAATTTAGGAGGCTGAGGCAAGCAGATTGCCCTGAGTTTGGGGCCATCCTGGTCTACATAGTGAGTTCCAGGCTAGCATGGATTGCAAAGCAAGATCCTGTCTCAAAACAAGGCTCTGGGTTGAATCCATTGCACTGAAAAAAGAAAAGGCAGAATAGTTCACCCACTTTGGAACATAGTTTGACCATTTCTTGCAAAGCTAAAAATAACCTTACTGTACTATCCAATAAGTACACCTCTTTGCATTTAATCCGAAGAGTTAAAATTTAAAAAAAAAATGTATCTACACAAGTAAATGTACATGGACGTTTGTGGCAATTGATAAAAGTTGGACCAATCCGAATGCCTCTCAGTCGGGGACTGATAAGCCAACACCTAGGAAGCACATCTATATACGGAACTTTAATCGCTACTGGGCCAGAATAAAACATGGCAGAATAGACGCTGATTACTAAGAAAAGGAAACTAAACGTGGAAGTGTCACCTCCTATGCTATTACAGTTAGATGACATCCTGAGGGGAGAGGCGGGCAGGGACAATAAACAACTCATTGAGCTCCAGGATCTTGGCAGAGGGAATAATGAGTAGATACAGTGTTTGGAGGATGATGTATCCACTCTGTGTATAAAGTGATGGAGGATTCATATCGCTGTTCACTTGTCAAAACACTCACACTGTACAGCACCAGCAAGCAACACATCAACACAGCATGACGCCTCCTGGGTGGTGGTAATTTCCTGATGTTGATCATCCACTTAAATGGGGCTCACACCACACCACCACTGATTTAGACCAAGCTACTGCAGCAAGCTCCCAGACATACCTTGTTTATATTAAAAAACGAAAACAAAAACAAAAACCATAACAATGTACCACTGTGACAGGGGCCCGTGGTAATGGAGCAGTTGGTGTGTGGGGACATGGGACATCTGGGAGAGCCCGGTTTCATTGGCCCAGCTTTACTATAGACCGAAAACTGTTCTCTAAAAATGGTTCTGATGGCCACTGTGTGTTTTTGCAGAGCCTCAGACCTAGGGAAATGCAAATCAAAACCACATGGAGAGGCTGCAGAGATGACTCAACAGGAGTGAGTCTTAAAACTCAGGCGGAGGCAGAGTGAGACAAGTCAGACAGAAAATACCAGTTATTGCTGGATTACACCTACAAGAGGTCTCTAGGAAAGGCAGCTCGGAGGCACTGAGTGATGGATACAGCCTCGCATTTCAGAAGACGAGCAGGTTCTGGAAACACATGGCAGCTATAGTTGCTCAACAATTCGGATAATTTTATTGTTGTTGTTTTTAGACAGGGTCTCCCTCTGCAGCCCTGGTTGGCATGAGGTTCAATGTATAGACCAGACTGGCCTCCAGTTTACAGGCATCTGCCTGACCCTGCCTCTTAAGTGCTGGGATTAAAGGTGTGCATCACCACATCCAGTCCTATTTGGGCAGTGTCAGTGTGCTGCAGTGGGTACTTAAAATAGCTAATGTGCTATGTGCGTGATTTTATATTTTGGTTTTCTGTTTATGTATATTTGTTATGAATATTATGTATATGTATATTTGTGTGTGTGTGTATGAGTGCATGGGGAAGCCAGAGATCAACGGTCAACACAGTGTCTTCTTCCACAATGACTTCATGACTTCTCTACCGTATTTTCTACTTAGCTATGTATTTTACACACACACACACACACACACACACACACACCACAGGCATGAACACACACATGCATGCCCACAGGCACACGCATACAGTACCAGGATGCTCATGTGGGGTCAAAGGACACGTTTCATGAGTGGGTTCTCTTCTACCATGTGTGTCTTGGGGATCATCCTCAGGTGGTCAGGCTTTGTGGCAAATGGCTTTACTCTCCTGACAAGCCATCTAAAGGGCTTCTCCACCTTGTTTTTTGAGGCAGGACCTCTCACTGACTACGCTAGATGTACCAGCCAGAGGTCCCCTTTCTCTGGTTCCCCAGCGTTGTGGTTATAAGTGTATGCTGCTGTGCCTGGCTATTTACATGGGTGCCGGAAATCAAACGTAGGTTCTCATGCTTGAATGGTAAGCACTTGTTGCTGGAAATATTAAAAAGATCTCAGCTCTCCTGTCCCAACACAACAGACACAACAACATGTCCTGGTGTGTGTCTGGCTCGGAGCTGAGCTATTGTCTCCCAGCTAGCTCCCACAGCATCTCAGCTCTGTTCTCTCTCTGCCATAAACCCCTGTAAACAGCGGACCCACATTCCAGTAACCAAGTAAATCAAAACTCTTAAAGCTTAATTAACCAATCAGATTTATGTATAAATAATTTTATAATTTACAAGGTATTAATACAATAATTTTAGAGCCAATTGATAATGATAAAAGCTTTATTCCAATATTTCTAACCTTATAAAAACTTAGTTATTTGTGGCTAGTAAATGCCACACAAGTCCACGTCCAAAGCCATCTTGGTTCCCCTCCCTTCTCCTCCTGGACCTCTGTCCCCCACAACTCCTAGCTCTGCCTCCCTTTTCCTTTCCAATCACAGACCTTCCTCTGCTTTAATGTGATTGGACAGGGGAAATCCTGCAACAAGCACTTTACTAACTGAACTCCTCATTACCCCAGCCTCTATTATATGTGCTATCACAACATAGTGATAAATAATAATAATAATACACAAAGAAACCACACACAGAATATGCAAGAGTTCAACTGTAGGAAGTTCAAGGCTCTCTTCTGTGGAGACTGGTGGAGTGAGAACAGCAGTTACCTTGGTAACAGAAAAGAAAACTGAAAAAAGAAAAAAAACTGAGTATACATTTCAAAGAGTCTAAAAGGGGGACGGACGAGCAGGTAACGTTTGCCAGGAACTACTGGATGCAGTTTTAGTTTGTAGGGCAGATAGAGGGAGAAGATGGCCACGGAAGGGAAGTCATGGCATGTGGGGGAGTGAGGGGGAGCACCAGCAGGGATGAGCACAACCATCCTTGGCTGGGTTGGTAACATCTCTTGCTTTGTGGACAGGAGGAAGAGAATGGAGGCTGGATGAGGATTAGCTAGCCTAGGGAGTGGGAGGGAAGAGATCATTTCCTAGTCTGCACCCCACAACTTCCGGCTCAGCATCACCAGAGTTCTGCAAGTGCCAGCTCTCTGATGTGCTTCTCCCCTGAAAACAGCCCTTCTGAACTTTTCCAGGTCTGAGCAGAGGTGTTTGCTCAAGATCTCTTAGGTTTGTTCGGGATGCAATGTTTTGCTTGCAATGCCTATGAATTTGAAAACAAGTCACCTGGGAAGCATTTGCATTTTTAAGTTTTCTCTGTGTCCTAAATATAAGAAACGCAGCTGGGGAATAAGTGTACTTGAGCTAAAATTACACTGGAAATAAAGAGAGCTATCTGCTTTCTTTCCAAAAGTTCTGGCTCCACCCTCCCCCGCCTGTTTTTTTTTCCAGATTAAATGAAAACTCTTTGCATTCTGCAAAGAAAGCTGATTTCAGACTTAGATAGCTAAATTAAATATATTCACATGCGTCTGATGTATCAACATTTTGTGAGTAGGAGGAAAATAATTGGAACAATTTTTTTTGTCTGTTCCGAACAGTGAAAATTGCATTATTGTTTGTCAGTCCATGGTAATAATTGGGATGAGTCTAGGATGTACTTGACTGAGGAACCAAGGCAGTTGCTAAAGGCCAGGCAGTGCTGTAGCCCATTCGCGTACTCCCGGAAAGAGCTTCTTTCCTTCCCTTCCTTTCTTCGGTCCTCCACCCCTCTCTTTCTTCCCTTCTTTTTCTCCCTCTCTTCCTCCTTCTATTGTATGCTTTTCCTCTTTGTTTCTGTTTGTTTGGAGCGGTCTCACTCTGTAGTGAGGCTGGCCTAGAACTCACTGTGTGGTTGGGAAAGCCCTTTGCTTTAGCTTCCCAAATGCTGGCTTACAGATGTCACACCAAGTTTAAAGGAGGCCCTTTCTAAAAGACAGACTTTTAAGTAGTGGAGAAGTGGAAAGCTTCATTAATATTCAAAGAATGTATTAATAAATTAAAATGTCAGCCGGCAGTGGTGGTGCACACCTGTAATCCCAGCACTCTGGGAGGCAGAGGTAGGCAGATTTCTGAGTTCAAGGCCAGCCTGGTCTACAGAGTGAGTTCCAGGACAGCCAGGGCTACACAGAGAAACCCTGTCTCAGAAAAAAACAAAACAAAACAAAACAAAAAAAAACAAAAAAAAAAACAAAAAAAAATTAAAATGTCATAAAGCCTGTTTCAATCTATCAAATTAGCAAGTTTTGTAAAAGCAGTGCTTAAGGATAAAGTGTAATGAGGAGTTTGACAGGTTACCTAGAGAGTAGTTTAGTTTTTTCATAGTGATGTATGAAAGTCTCTTATCAATGGTGTATCTTTTTACATAATTATGACAGGATATTGTTTTCAATATGTTGCATTCTTTCAGGATTTCATACAATGTATGTTGATCATATTCATCCCCTCTCCATGACTCCTTCTAGGTCTACCCCCAACCTCTCATGTCTGTCTGTCTGTCTGTCGATCTGTCTTTCTTTCTTTGTTTCTGGTGAGTTCCCAGTTGACTGACAGGTCCTCTCATGAAACAAAAGCATGGAAATCCATACAGGCATCTGGTGTTGATCCCTGGCTTCCACAGGAACATGTGAAGGGCATGTCCCCATTTACACATGCATGTGTACCACATTTACATCTCCCACACACGGGGCTGGGGTGGGGGTGGGGTGTGTGGAGAGACAGGCTAGAAAATACCTGAAATTCTAATCTTAAGAATTTTGATTATGAAAGACACATATGATACTACAACATTTATACCTGTTTAAGATGTTAATGAAATGGATGGACAGATGGCTCAGAAGTTAAGAGTGACTCCTGCTCTTCTAGAGGCCATGAGTTTGGTTCCCAGCACCCCTGTTAGGTGGTTCACAATTGCCTGTAACTCCAGCCAGGGGATCTGATGCCTTCCTCTACCCGGAACAGGTACCCACACACTTGTACCATACACTAACAACAACAACAACAACAACAATACTACACACACACACACATACACACATTCACACACTTAAATAAATCTTTTTAAAAATGCTCATGAAGATTTTTCCTGTGATATAGAGAAAATGTTCCACAATTGTGAGTCTGTATTATGTTTGTGTTAAAATATGTTCTTTATATGTATAGTAAAAGCTACCAAGTGTCACAATAGCTGGTAAGATTTTGGTGAGTAATATTTTTTAATTTTTACAATGGTGACATTATTAAAAAAAAAACCAACCCTATGGTACTGGAAAGATACTTCAGTGTTAAGAGCTCTTCTGCCCAGTCTTGAGAACCAGAGTTTAGTAGCCACATAACAAACTGAACATCCCACAGAAACTTGTATCCCCACACCTGAGAGGGAAGAGACAGCTTATTACTGGAGCTTGCTGGTGTCCAGCATAGCTGAGAAAACAAGAGCCTTATAGATCCTTTAAGATAATGCCAATCCACTGTAAAAATATAAACAATAGGAGAGAGGGGAAAATTCACTAAGACCCCGCCATCTAGATACTTTAAGTGTTGACCCCGCCTCAAAAGAATTGGTGGGAATGATGGACGAGGACACCCAACACCCTCTTCTGGCTTCTGTTAATGTGCACAGTAAAGCATGCCTGTGCCTATGTGCACATACAGGCACATACACAGAACACATACAACCACACACATAAATTTTAAAAATTCTAAACTCCAAAATGCTTTCTGATAAGGGGAGAACTGGCTCCTTCAAAAACTGGTTTTTTGTTCTGTTTTGTTTTGTTTAATAATATTTAAATTCCTGTCATCCAGGAAAGAGGCCCAAACATCCGGCTCCAGTCAGCTGTCCACCCATGAGCTTCTTCTGTGGAGCGGGACCCACAGTAGGCAGGAGCTGAGAACACAGTGGAAGGGAAACTCAGAGCTGCCTACAGAGCACCTCACACTGGGAGGCTGCAAACAAGAGAGCTGGCTTTCTCACAGCGCTGGAGGCTGACGTCCAGATCAAAGTTTCCAGGCGGGTTTCTCCTGGGGCTTCTCCTCCCAGCTTGCACGCATTGACCTATTTTCTTTTCATCATCTCTCTGTGTCAGTAGCCAAATGTCCTTATTTGTTTCTGTTTCGTTCGAGACAGGATCTGTAGTCTAGGCTAGCCTCAGATTCACGGTCTTCTAGTCTCTGCCTGGCGGTGTCGGGTCCTTAAAGATACCCGTCACACCGAATCAGTCTACCTTCATGACCCAATTTTAACTTCATTACCTCTGTAGAATGTTCAAATATGATGCTAGTCTAAGGCACCAGGAGAATTGGAATTTTGACTTTGGAATTTTAGGGTACTAACTCACCCCAGATTATCTAGCCAAGTAAATAAATAAGCAACTGCAGGAGGGGGAAGGTCTTGAGACACAGAGACCTAGCCACGCCCCTGCTCTCAGCGTTGTTTCTAGAGAGGTGTTGTGTTTACTCTGCTTTGACACTTACTGATCTGTTTCCCTTCCCAGAGTGTGCTTGAGTGTTTGTAGCTCCTTATTTAACAGATGCTCCAAGAATGAGCACATTTTCATCTTGGTATATGTCAAGTATAACTGACATTTAGATTTTATCTTCAGGGTGTCAGAGAATGAATATTTATTCCTTGATGGCCTGGTATTACAGAGTCATTCATTATCGTCCAGGGAACAGATCGGGTGTGAATCGGTACCTGCTGAGTTCTCAGATGAGAGTGCTATGATTCCCCAGAAGGGCTTGGCTGCTTCTAAGTTCCTGGGGCTGTAAACAAATAAGGTCTGGGGAATAAATTCTGCCTAGGATAATAATATGTCTGAGATGTGTTTTCAATGATACTCAAAATTCAGAAGAATTTAAAAAATATTTTTGTTACATTTATTTATTTATTGATTGATCGATTGATTGTATCTATGTGTGTGCATACGTGCACATATGGAGGTCAGATGTCAGCTTGCACTGCTAGTTCCAAGGACTGAACTCAGGACATCAGTCTTGAAATAAATGCGTTTACCCACTGAGTCATCGTGCTAACACCAGAAGAACTTCTTTTTGGTTCTGGGGTTGTAGCTAGAACCACATTCATATAAGGCACACATTCTCACACAGCTGTATGTATCTCCAGACCCAGGAGAATGCTATTTCATGCAATCATCTACAGAGTTTCGCTACATTCACTATCTGCTTCCTATAAGCCTTTCATTTCTAGGCTCAAATCTTTCCTAGCCTGTGACAGACTAGAAACAAACTTACAAAAATAAGACAGATTCTCAGGGCTGAATAGATCGCAGTTGCAAAATGTTTTTAGATTGCATTCATGTATACAGCTTGTTCCTCTTCCATTCAAAGAAGAGAGAGAATTTTGCATAATTACTTGAGAAGCAATAGGAAGATCTGGTGCTTAAAGGCCTGGGCTCTGCAGGCAGCTTCTCCAGCCCTGTGGTGTGTTAGTTACTTATCTGTGGCTGAAAGAAAATCCCTGAGAAAAGTATGGGAAAGAAAAAAGAGAAGGAAGGGAGGAAAGGATGGAGAGAGGGAAGGAGAGAGAGAGGGAAGGAGGGAGGGAGTGAAAGAGGGAGGGAGGAAGGGAGGAAAGGGAAGAAAAGAGAAGAAAGGATTGGCTGATTTTTCCTCATGTTTAAGATACACTTTATCATGATGAAGACATCATGCTATCAAGACCTTCATACATTGTGTCTGGTCACATTGTGTTTACAGTCGGGAAGAGAAGAGAGATGAGTGCTGGTATCTGCTTATGTAATCCAGGTCCCTAGCAGGTGGACCCCATAGCCCCTGCATTTATTTTACTTCCACTCTCCCACTCTAGAAGCTCCCTCACAGACTTGCCCAGAGCTTGTTTCCTAGGTCATTCTAGATCCTGTGATGTTGACAATCACCAGTGACCACCATAGAGGGTGAAAGTATGCTCTCTGGGGACCCTTCCTGAGGCTGCTGTCGCACGTTGACGTGTGCCATATTTGGGAGCTGCTGATTTAGACTTTCTGTCTTTGACCGGCTTTCCTCCTGTTGCCTCCAGACTTAGCTGTCATCCATTACCAAGGTCTAGTTGGAAGTTGCCACTGACTATTGACAATTTGGGGATCTCTGTGGGTGAGATTCTCATCAGACGAACAAAAGTTTCACCTCTTGCTTGTTAGCGATTCTCTTTTCTGTGACTAGCAAATTTAAACAGTGGGTAAGTTTGAGAGGATAGTTGTGTTTTTCCATAAATATTCCCATCCCTTGGACTCCTCTAAGGGCCAGGTCCCTGTAGAAGGATCACTGTCACGATGGCACGTGCTAGAGCCACCTCAGTTCTCCTGGCGGCTGTTAGGCTCTTTGTATCTAGTTTTTTCCATCCTCAAGGCCCTGGCCCCGGCCCTCCCAGGTTTGCCATCCTCTTCCTCTAACTATGTTAGGTCTCCTTTACTGAAAATGTCGACTTCAAACCTCTGGAGTCCTACGGTCTGGGCCCCTCTGCCTTGGCCTTGTCTAATATTTATCTTCTGCCTGACATTTGCCTTATAAATTACTGCTTGGAAAACGTGGGGTTTTATCCAAGTACCTTTCAAAACCTCACTGGATTGATAACCTGTTCTGTGCCCCTGTGTTCTTCCTCTACTGCAGGTTGTCCTATTACTTTGGAATGTGTGCTAAGGCTTGCTTACAATGCTGTTTTTCATTATCCCCTCCCCTCCAGTTACTCTCCTCCGCTTTATGCAGTAGCTTTGGTGGTCGTCTGTATGCTAGAGCAGGCCATATATCGGTTTATTGATCTTCTTGTATCCCCGAGTATCTTCCAATGTTTCTTTCATATGCTTCTACCAGTCCATTGACTTAGATGTGACCCCAGTGATGTTGAAGATGGTCCCCACAGTATGTAAGTGATGAACCTTTCCTCTGTGCTGGGGGACAGGCTCTTTATAACACTTTCCCATTTAGTTTCCACTTATATGCCTTTACAAGTACCACTAGCTCTCAGCCATCTGGAACATGCTACATCCTTAACTGCATCCTGAAGAAATGAAGAGTCAGCCTGCAGAGACGGCTCAGTTATGAGCCACTTGTTGCTCTTCTGGAGAACTATGTTCAGTTTCTAGCACTTTGACCACTGTGGGGATCCGATGTCTTCTTCTGCATCATATGCATGGAGTGGAAAGAAATATGTTCAGGCAAAACACTCATGCACATATAAATGAAATAAAATAAAAAATATAAAAACAAAAAAAGACTCGAGCAAAGCAATTTATCTATGAAAACAGCAACACCATTTTTCGTTGTCTCATGAATATCCAGTTCTGAACTTGTGTTGTAAAGTTCAGACACTGAGGCCAAATGATGTGATTGGTAATCAAAGTGCTACCCTTTTCAGACTAATTATATCATATGTAAAAGCTCGGGAAGCTGTTACCAAGATTTTTATTGTTTTAGTTTTAGTTTTTAGGAGACACGGCTTGCTGGCTAAGGATGCATATTGCCCTTACAGAGGACCTGGGTCTGGTTCTCAGCTCCTAAAACCTCTGGCTCACAGCTGCCTATAACTCTAGTTCCAGGGGAACCTATGTCCTCTTCTGGCATCCACAGGCATCTGCATACATTTGATACACCTAAACTTACAATGGCACACACATGCATATAAATATAAATGTTTATTTTTTAAATCTTTAAAATCATTACATTTATTGGGTGTGTGTGGGTGTGTGTGTGCCACAGTCCTTATGTCATTGTCACAGGAGAACGTCTAGAAATTGAGTCTCTCTTTCTGCCTTTCGGTCATCCAGGGATCAACCTTAGGTCATCAAGGCAGGGTAGCAAGCCTTCCACCTGCTAAGATCCCTTGCTGGGCCAATAGGATTCTTGCAGCTGGGTAGATCACAGTTGGAAATGCCTTTAGATTGCATTCCTGTACGCAGCTTATGCTGCATCTGTTCTAGGAAAGAGATAGAATTTCATGTAATGGCTTGGCATGCAGTAAAATGTGCTAATGATTAAGAGCCTGGGCTCTGGAGGCAGCTCCTTCATTCCCCATGTCTAGGAGTTGGCCACACC